>NW_025746010.1:0-127500 GCF_021184085.1 Oncorhynchus gorbuscha | reverse complement strand
ACATGAGTGATGTTAGTGACGTGAGTGACGTGAGTGATGTTAGTGACGTGAGTGACGTGAGTGACGTGAGTGACGTGAGTGATGTTAGTGACGTGAGTGACGTGAGTGACATGAGTGACGTGAGTGATGTTAGTGACGTGAGTGACGTGCCTTGTGTGTGAATGTGGTGCAGCAGATCAACTGACATTGACTGAAAATTTCAAGTGTGTTATTTGAAAGTAGGCTACATTCGTTTTAATGTGGAATAAGGCAACATTTGTGGTTTAATTCATACACATTGTCTACGTAAGAAAAATGGTTGCCTCAGCAAGTAGGCCTACAGCTTGTCCCATGGGTGTGTTCTCGTGTGCTGTCACCTGTTTTTAAGCTGCTATGACATTATGACAATAGCTAGAAGGTGCTGAATCTAACTAGACCTGAATAACCCAAATATGCACTTAAAAAATGTTTGGGTTGATTGACAAGAGCACAGGTAAGTGGAAACATCACGCAACTTTCAATTTTTTTGAGAACATAAAAATGCATGAACTTAATAACAAAACGTGAAGTCATTTAGAGAATGGTGTGTGTTTGTTCATGGCTTTCTGGGAGGACTGACCCATTAGGCAAAAGGAAGGCCTGACCCATTAGGCAAAAGAGAGGACTGACCCATTAGGCAAAAGAGAGGACTGACCCATTAGGCAAAAGAGAGGACTGACCCATTAGGCAAAAGGAAGGCCTGACCCATTAGGCAAAAGAGAGGACTGACCCATTAGGCAAAAGGAAGGCCTGACCCATTAGGCAAAAGGAAGGCCTGACCCATTAGGCAAAAGGAAGGCCTGACCCATTAGGCAAAAGGAAGACTGACCCATTAGGCAAAAGGAAGGCCTGACCCATTAGGCAAAAGGAAGGCCTGACCCATTAGGCAAAAGGAGGACTGACCCATTAGGCAAAAGGAAGGCCTGACCCATTAGGCAAAAGGAAGGCCTGACCCATTAGGCAAAAGGAGGACTGACCCATTAGGCAAAAGGAGGACTGACCCATTAGGCAAAAGGAAGGCCTGACCCATTAGGCAAAAGGAAGGCCTGACCCATTAGGCAAAAGGAAGGCCTGACCCATTAGGCAAAAGGAGGACTGACCCATTAGGCAAAAGGAGGACTGACCCATTAGGCAAAAGGAAGGCCTGACCCATTAGGCAAAAGGAACACTGACTCATTAGGCAAAAGGAAGGCCTGACCCATTAGGCAAAAGGAACACTGACTCATTAGGCAAAAGGAAGGCCTGACCCATTAGGCAAAAGGAACACTGACTCATTAGACAAAAGGAACACTGACCCATTAGGCAAAGGGAGAACTGACTCATTAGGCATAAGGAAGGCCTGACCCATTAGGCAAAAGGAACACTGACTCATTAGACAAAAGGAACACTGACCCATTAGGCAAAGGGAGAACTGACTCATTAGGCAAAAGAGAGACTGACTCATTAAGCAAAAGGATCACTGACCCATTAGGCAAAGGAGGACTGACTCATTAGGCAAAAGGAACACTGACTCATTAGGCAAAAGGAACACTGACTCATTAGGCTAAAGGAACACTGACTCATTAGGCAAAAGGAACACTGACTCATTAGGCAAAAGGAACACTGACTCATTAGGCAAAAGGAGGACTGACTCATTAGGCAAAAGGAGGACTGACTCATTAGACAAAAGGAGGACTGACCCATTAGGCAAAAGGAACACTGACTCATTAGGCAAAAGGAACACTGACTCATTAGGCAAAAGGAACACTGACTCATTAGGCAAAGGCAGGACTGACTCATTAGACAAAAGGAGGACTGACCCATTAGGCAAAAGGAACACTGACTCATTAGGCAAAAGGAGGACTGACCCATTAGGCAAAAGGAACACTGACTCATTAGGCAAAAGGAGGACTGACCCATTAGGCAAAAGGAACACTGACTCATTAGGCAAAAGGAACACTGACTCATTAGACAAAAGGAACACTGACTCATTAGGCAAAAGGAACACTGACTCATTAGGCAAAAGGAATACTGACTCATTAGACAAAATGAGGACTGACCCATTAGGCAAAGGGTGAACTGACCCATTAGGCAAAAGGAACACTGACCCATTAGGCAAAAGGAACACTGACTCATTAGGCAAAAGGAACACTGACTCATTAGACAAAATGAGGACTGACCCATTAGGCAAAGGGTGAACTGACCCATTAGGCAAAAGGAACACTGATTCATTAGACAAAATGAGGACTGACCCATTAGGCAAAGGGTGAACTGACCCATTAGGCAAAAGGAACACTGATTCATTAGGCAAAAGGAACACTGACTCATTAGGCAAAAGGAACACTGACTCATTAGCCAAAAGGAACACTGACTCATTAGACAAAATGAGGACTGACCCATTAGGCAAAGAGTGAACTGACCCATTAGGCAAAAGGAACACTGATTCATTAGACAAAAGGAGGACTGACCCATTAGGAAAAGGGAGGACTGACCCATTAGGAAAAGAGAGGACTGACCCATTAGGCAAAAGGAAGGCCTGACCCATTAGGCAAAAGGAACACTGACTCATTAGACAAAAGGAACACTGACCCATTAGGCAAAGGGAGAACTAACTCATTAGGCAAAAGGGAGGCCTGACCCATTAGGCAAAAGGAACACTGACTCATTAGACAAAAGGAACACTGACCCATTAGGCAAAGGGAGAACTGACTCATTAGGCAAAAGAGAGGACTGACTCATTAAGCAAAAGGATCACTGACCCATTAGGCAAAAGGAACACTGACTCATTAGGCAAAAGAAACACTGACTCATTAGGCAAAAGGAACACTGACTCATTAGGCAAAAGGAACACTGACTCATTAGGCAAAAGGAACACTGACTCATTAGACAAAAGGAGGAATGACTCATTAGGCAAAAGGAACACTGACTCATTAGACAAAAGGAGGAATGACCCATTAGGCAAAAGGAACACTGACTCATTAGGCAAAGGAGAACTGACTCATTAGACAAAAGGCAGGACTGACCCATTAGGAAAAGGAGGACTGACTCATTACGCAAAAGGAACACTGACTCATTAGACAAAAGGAGGACTGACTCATTAGGAAAAAGGAACACTGGCTCATTAGGCAAAAGGAGGACTGACTCATTAGGCAAAAGGAACACTGACTCATTAGGCAAAAGGAGGACTGACTCATTAGGCAAAAGGAGGACTGACTTATTAGGCAAAAGGAACACTGACTCATTAGGCAAAGGGAGAACTGACTCATTAGGCAAAAGGAGGACTGACTCATTAGGCAAAAGGAGAACTGACCCATTAGGCAAAGGGAGGACTGACCCATTAGGCAAAGGGAGGACTGACCCATTAGGCAAAAGGAGGACTGACTCATTAGGCAAAGGGAGGACTGACCCATTAGGCAAAGGGAGGACTGACCCATTAGGCAAAAGGAGAACTGACCCATTAGGCAAAAGGAGGACTGACTCATTAGGCAAAGGGAGGACTGACCCATTAGGCAAAAGGAGGACTGACTCATTAGGCAAAAGGAGGACTGACCCATTAGGCAAAGGGAGGACTGACCCATTAGGCAAAGGGAGGACTGACCCATTAGGCAAAAGGAGGACTGACTCATTAGGCAAAAGGAGGACTGACCCATTAGGCAAAGGGAGGACTGACCCATTAGGCAAAGGGAGGACTGACCCATTAGGCAAAGGGATGACTGACCCATTAGGCAAAGGGAGGACTGACCCATTAAGCAAAGGGAGGACTGACCCATTAGGCAAAAGGAGAACTGACCCATTAAGCAAAGGGAGGACTGACCCATTAGGCAAAGGGAGGACTGACCCATTAGGCAAAGGGAGGACTGACCCATTAGGCAAAAGGAGAACTGACCCATTAGGCAAAGGGAGGACTGACCCATTAGGCAAAGGGAGGACTGACCCATTAGGCAAAGGGATGGACTACTCATTAATCAAAAGGACTAAAGCACACTGCATTTTGGCCTAGTCGGCAGAGAGCAATGTGTAATCGATCCCATGCAAATATATTTTTCCCCTTCTGCCAACCTGTCAGGCTGATATTATTAGGCTAATGTGCGGTGACTAAAGGGCTGCCATCACCAAACCCAATGGAATTAGACAATATAGGCCTACAGTCAGGAGTTTTCAGTTGTTTTTACTTTGAGTGATGAGGTACAACTTGTTGTTTTGGTGTGTGATGTTAGGCGCCATCTACCTGTGATTCTTAGTACTACTACTACAATACTTTGAATAGAGAAGGACAACAGCAGGAATAGTTGTGGGGCTCATCCAGACTGATGTAGACAGATATTGAGGCTGATCTTTGTCTTCACACATTCATTCATAAAACCATCATGTTGTATACATGTATACGGTTTTAACCAATCAGCATTCAGTATCGTTGTGTCCAGACAAATATAGTAACGATGTCACAGGAGGATGCTGAGGGGACGACGGATCATAATGATGGCTGGAACGGAGCCAATGGAAACCATGTGTTTGATGTGTTTGATATCATTCCACCTATTCCACTGGAGCCGTTACTATGATCCAGTTCTCCCCAGTTAAGGCACCACCAACATGCTGTGAATGATATGTATGAAGGCTGCTCAGTAACCCACAATATTACTATGCGAGAAATTTAACCAGTCACTGATTTCCTCATAAAACAGTCAAATCATTGAAATATTTTTGTGTAAAACAAAATGAACAAAGACGGCTCGCAATTTCAACCAATAACTGCACGTTTAAAGCTTAATATTGTTCAATTAAGCCACACCTCAACTAACTTTTCCCATCGCCTCTGAGTGAGAGGTGTAGATTTTGCATCTCTCTGACTGAGTAAAGATTGATGCCAAGTAAGCAAATCACTGCTAGAAAAACACTTGTGTGTGTTTGTAAAGATACAGTATTCTCATGCAATAGATTCAAGTGAAGTACTTAAACAAGTGTGTAAATAGGCGTATTAGTTAATAATTAATGCTATATTAACCCTGAAATACACGTGTCATCATTCAGCATTGTTAGTAATCATATACTGTAGCCTAAAGGGCAGTGATATTTAACACAGTATCATTATATTATACTGTGCTTGACATTACTACCACAATAACATACAAGAAACTTGAGGAGGAAAGGCTCCAAAAAGGGAATACAAAAGAGACAGATTCTAGATCTTTCTATAGCTCACAATTTAATTTCATCATTATCAAACATACACCAAAAATCAGCATGACATGAGTAGTTCAAACATGAATAATGAGACTACACACGATAAAGAAGACCTTATGTAGTGAGGAAATGATTCATTTCGATTGTATATAAACTGTCAAACCATTTAACGTAAAATGATAAAAACAATGATAACAAAACCAGTTAATAAAGTACAGCCATCTTATCAAACACCAGTGTCACTACATATAATCAAGTGATTATTGGAATGTTCTACATTCATAATGAATGACATAACGTCACATATAATCATGTTATTCCACCGGTAGTTATCCACAGAAACATGCTACTGTTAAAGTTACATCTGTTTCCTGTTGTTTACGTTAAGTAGACTCAGTGATATGAGCTGCGGTGGGAACCACAGATATTACAGAGTTGACACCATGTAAGAGGCAGCACTTGTGTGGTACCCACTCAGAACGCATGCACGTTTGCTTCACTCAATGTGATAGTTGCGTGACAACAAGGGCTGAGAAGATAAGCCTCTCGATTGGGTCATTCTGCGTGGAATTTGGCCAAATATGCTAAGTCTACCTTTATTACAATCCTAGTTGTTCTCCCGCTACCCTTGCCTGCACAGAGACATGGCACCTTCCCAGCCCTGCGGAGGAAGAGGAGGGCCTGGACAGAACTGCCCATAAAGGAGAAGAGGACAAGGGGTGGGGCTATTTCACACAGGTTTTCCTTCTCTGAAAATAGATGTATCATTGGTGCCATGATGATCGTTGGTACATAGTTGACCAGCAGCATAGTTGGCAGCAGCATGATGGAGACGATCCTGAAAGCTCTCTTCTTCTGCAGGTTTCCCCCTCTGTCTCCTTCCCTCCATCTCCCGGGCCGGGCTTCTTAAGAACCCTGAGAATGGAGAGGCTGCAGAACAAGTCCATTGACAGTACGGGAGGAATATGCCCAAGTTATTGTATACAGATAATATTTTGTAGTTTATTACACCGAACACCAGAACTAAGAGCCAGACTACACCACAACACCCCCACAGGGTGGACCCTGTATCTACAGGGGTTTGTACTTCAGGAAGACTGGCTGCACAGGGTGGACCACCGCCAGGTAGCGCTCCACAACAGATACAGCACTGGAACAGAGGTCTGGCTGCAAAGACCACAGGGTGGACCACCGCCAGGTAGCGCTCCACACAGATACAGCACTGGAACAGAGGTCTGGCTGCAAACCACAGACCACAGGGTGGACCACCGCCAGGTAGCGCTCCACACAGATGGAACAGCACTGGAACAGAGGTCTGGCTGCAAAGACCACAGGGTGGACCACCGCCAGGTAGCGCTCCACACAGATACAGCACTGGAACAGAGGTCTGGCTGCAAAGACCACAGGGTGGACCACCGCCAGGTAGCGCTCCACACAGATACAGCACTGGAACAGAGGTCTGGCTGCAAAGACCACAGGGTGGACCACCGCCAGGTAGCGCTCCACACAGATACAGCACTGGAACAGAGGTCTGGCTGCAAAGACCACAGGGTGGACCACCGCCAGGTAGCGCTCCACACAGATACAGCACTGGAACAGAGGTCTGGCTGCAAAGACCACAGGGTGGACCACCGCCAGGTAGCGCTCCCACACAGATACAGCACTGGAACAGAGGTCTGGCTGCAAAGACCACAGGGTGGACCACCGCCAGGTAGCGCTCCACACAGATACAGCACTGGAACAGAGGTCTGGCTGCAAAGACCACAGGGTGGACCACCGCCAGGTAGCGCTCCACACAGATACAGCACTGGAACAGAGGTCTGGCTGCAAAGACCACAGGGTGACCGCCAGGTACAAAACAGACCACCGCCAGGTAGCGCTCCACACAGATACAGCACTGGAACAGAGGTCTGGCTGCAAAGACCACAGGGTGGACCACCGCCAGGTAGCGCTCCACACAGATACAGCACTGGAACAGACTGGCTGCAAAGACAGGGTGGACCACCGCCAGGTAGCGCTCCACACAGATACAGCACTGGAACAGAGGTCTGGCTGCAAAGACCACAGGGTGGACCACCGCCAGGTAGCGCTCCACACAGATACAGCACTGGAACAGAGGTCTGGCTGCAAAGACCACAGGGTGGACCACCGCCAGGTAGCGCTCCACACAGATACAGCACTGGAACAGAGGTCTGGCTGCAAAGACCACAGGGTGGACCACCGCCAGGTAGCGCTCCACACAGATACAGCACTGGAACAGAGGTCTGGCTGGAACAAAAAGACCACAGGGTGGACCACAGCACTGCAGAGGTCTGGCTGCAGGGGTAGCGCTCCACACAGATACAGCACTGGAACAGAGGTCTGGCTGCAAAGACCACAGGGTGGACCACCGCCAGGTAGCGCTCCACACAGATACAGCACTGGAACAGAGGTCTGGCTGCAAAGACCACAGGGTGGACCACCGCCAGGTAGCGCTCCACACAGATACAGCACTGGAACAGAGGTCTGGCTGCAAAGACCACAGGGTGGACCACCGCCAGGTAGCGCTCCACACAGATACAGCACTGGAACAGAGGTCTGGGAACAGAGGTGCAAAGACCACAGGGTGGACCACCGCCAGGTAGCGCTCCTGGCTGCACACAGATACAGCACTGGAACAGAGGTCTGGCTGCAAAGACCACAGGGTGGACCACAGGGTGGACCACCGCCAGGTAGCGCTCCACACAGATACAGCACTGGAACAGAGGTCTGGCTGCAAAGACCACAGGGTGGACCACCGCCAGGTAGCGCTCCACACAGATACAGCACTGGAACAGAGGTCTGGCTGCAAAGACCACAGGGTGGACCACCGCCAGGTAGCGCTCCACACAGATACAGCACTGGAACAGAGGTCTGGCTGCAAAGACCACAGGGTGGACCACCGCCAGGTAGCGCTCCACACAGATACAGCACTGGAACAGCTGGCTGCAAAGACCACAGGGTCCACAGATACAGATACAGCACTGGAACAGAGGTCTGGCTGCAAAGACCACAGGGTGGACCACCGCCAGGTAGCGCTCCACACAGATACAGCACTGGAACAGAGGTCTGGCTGCAAAGACCACAGGGTGGACCACCGCCAGGTAGCGCTCCACACAGATACAGCACTGGAACAGAGGTCTGGCTGCAAAGACCACAGGGTGGACCACCGCCAGGTAGCGCTCCACACAGATACAGCACTGGAACAGAGGTCTGGCTGCAAAGACCACAGGGTGGACCACCGCCAGGTAGCGCTCCACACAGATACAGCACTGGAACAGAGGTCTGGCTGCAAAGACCACAGGGTGGACCACCGCCAGGTAGCGCTCCACACAGATACAGCACTGGAACAGAGGTCTGGCTGCAAAGACCACAGGGTGGACCACCGCCAGGTAGCGCTCCACACAGATACAGCACTGGAACAGAGGTCTGGCTGCAAAGACCACAGGGTGGACCACCGCCAGGTAGCGCTCCACACAGATACAGCACTGGAACAGAGGTCTGGCTGCAAAGACCACAGGGTGGACCACCGCCAGGTAGCGCTCCACACAGATACAGCACTGGAACAGAGGTCTGGCTGCAAAGACCACAGGGTGGACCACCGCCAGGTAGCGCTCCACACAGATACAGCACTGGAACAGAGGTCTGGCTGCAAAGACCACAGGGTGGACCACCGCAGCACTGGAACAGAGGTCTGGCTGCAAAGACCACAGGGTGGACCACCGCCAGGTCCACACAGATACAGCACTGGAACAGAGGTCTGGCTGCAAAGACCACAGGGTGGACCACCGCCAGGTAGCGCTCCACACAGATACAGCACTGGAACAGAGGTCTGGCTGCAAAGACCACAGGGTGGACCACCGCCAGGTAGCGCTCCACACAGATACAGCACTGGAACAGAGGTCTGGCTGCAAAGACCACAGGGTGGACCACCGCCAGGTAGCGCTCCACACAGATACAGCACTGGAACAGAGGTCTGGCTGCAAAGACCACAGGGTGGACCACCGCCAGGTAGCGCTCCACCACAGATCACACAGATACAGCACTGGAACAGAGGTCTGGCTGCAAAGACCACAGGGTGGACCACCGCCAGGTAGCGCTCCACACAGATACAGCACTGGAACAGAGGTCTGGCTGCAAAGACCTGGCTGCAAATACAGAACAGAGGTCTGGCTGCAAAGACCAGGGTGGACCACCGCCAGGTAGCGCTGGAACCTGGCTGCAAGATACAGCACTGGAACACTGGCTGCAAAGACCACAGGGTGGACCACCGCCAGGTAGCACAGCAGCACTGGAACAGAGGTCTGGCTGCAAAGACCACAGGGTCCACAGGTAGCAGATACAGCACTGGAACAGATACAGCACTGGAACAGAGGTCTGGCTGCAAAGACCACAGGGTGGACCACCGCCAGGTAGCGCTCCACACAGATACAGCACTGGAACAGAGGTCTGGCTGCAAAGACCACAGGGTGGACCACCGCCAGGTAGCGCTCCACACAGATACAGCACAAAGACCACACCATACACAGGTTACGCAGTGTGAAAACGTTGAGTATCGACGACATGAACAAGAGAGTGCTGGCCATCTCCATGGAGACCAGATTCAGAGTGAAGATTTCAAAGGACTCGATGAGACTCCACCCGCCGCTAGAGATGAGCCAGAGAGACCAGCCATTGGCTGGCACACCGAAGGTGAAGTCTATCATCATGACCACAGGGTGGACCACGCCAGGTCGCTCCACAACAACGCTACCTATAAAGCTGTGGGAGCTGGCTGAGACAATTCAACAGGCTAACAGTGCTGTTGATTGGCTGGAGCTGGTCAGAACTGATCTCGGTGGAGTTCATTTTCGTATTATTCTGTTTGTAGCTGTTTTGAGGGAAGAGGGAAAATGACTGTTTACACTTTTGAAGTGGATGATATGATTATTATTACTATTTTCAGCTGGGTAGGATATCTTCACAACTGCCACGTACTTGTAATGTACATTAATCACATGTAAACACTGTCTTCTCATACTAAAAATGATTTACTGAGAAACATTCTCACCTGGCTAATGACCCATGTATCCCTGATTCAAATGTCTAAGAGCCAACAGCACCCCTCGATCTGTGATCTTTTTTTCTCAACTGAAATGTACAACATTATGACAAAATATACAAAATATTGCCTTTCAATTAATATTCTTACAACTTTTCAACTACAAACAAACTGTATATATGTTGCAAAGACATACAGTTTTGTATACTAGATCCAATCCACACATGAGAATAGGTCATCTTTAGCAGTTTGTAACAATAGTAATGTAAAAATATTAAATGTATCAGCAAAAAATGGTACATTATAAACGCAGCATCATACAGTCAGCTTAAGTAGATATTGTACAAAAAAACAGTCTACGTACGCAAGATGAGTTTCTCTTCAACAGGGTGTACTAAACCACAAGTCATGTAAATCAAATCAACTATTCATATTACAACATACAGCTTAATATCATGATATTAACAAGACCAAAATGTGTCATACCTGTGTTGTGGGAACCTGTCTCTCCTGTGAGGTGTGTCACATTTACTTGACATCTTTCTGACGGAGAGGAATCACATGTCTATTAGGCAAATCCATCAACAGCCTGCACACCTGTGTGTGGGTGTTTATTTATCCCTCTGTGACGATATGTGGATTTGTGATTGTAGCAACTGGAATGGAGATGGAGAGGGGGGTGTTCTATATCAGTTAGCATCTCGTTGACCCCAGGCAGCCGGGTAGTTTCCCAGCTCTGTGGAGGTAGGTGAGGGGCTGCACCAACCCACAGATCATAGTTATGTTGATGCTAACTAACAGACATACTGATGTCTGAGGTAGTCCATAGAAGGCAAATGATCTTTCAGGAGGAAAACCAATAGTAATGGGATATACTGTAGTTTACAGCCATAGACAGCATGAGAGACACAATTATTCTGAATTCCTTTTGCTTTGTTATTTGAACCCTACCTGGGTTCTACTAATCACCCAAAACAAGCTCAAACATCCTAAAAGTTCCCAAAACAACCACAAACAAACACAAATGGGTAGCCATAACAACCCAAAAGTACCGTAAACAACCCCAAAAAGATACCCAAAAGAACCTCAAAGAAGCAGAAAAAAACATCATAGCAAGTACCCAAAACTTCCCAAAACTTCCCAAAAGTACTCAACAAAATGCCAAAACAACACAAAACCACCTACATTATTAGTTCAGGATCCCGTTTTAGACATGTGAATAATGGCCGATTGGGCAGGTAGCGCTCCCCACAGATAAAGTACTAGAACAGGGTCCGCCTCCACATAGACAATCCGATGAAAAAAGACACATGTTTGGTGAGAGTAACCGTATTCAGGAAATACAGTGAGCTCCAAAAGTATTGGAACAGTGACACATTGTTCATTGGGAAATTGACCCTAAAATGAAAGCTGACAGTCTGCACTTCAACCATAAAACCAGTGGGTGATTTCAAATCGGAAGTGCTGAAGTACAGAGCTCTGGATATATAACATGGTGATGAAGGCTCTCTTCTTCCACCACCCTTTTATTTGAATTCTCTCCTCCGCCTCCCCTCTCTCTCCATCCCCTTGACAGGACCATTTCAGAAGGTTGTAGGATTAGCATCATACCAAATGCATGACGTTGCACACAATTCTGCACAGTTTTCACAGACCCGTTTTAACTTGTGAACGTTACTTTCAAAACTACTGACTGAAATTATTTTTAAAAACCTTTTAAGCATCACTTTAACCTGATGACGGGGTAGGGTTCCCTTTTGGGAACGACCCCTCCCACGTTCAGCTGGAACGGTGGCGCATGGAATGCAAAAATGTTCTTAGAAATATTTAACCTCCACACATTAACAAGTCCAATAGCTCAAATGAAAGATAAACACCTTGTTCATCCAGCCAGCAAGTCAGATTCCTAAAATGTTTTACGGCGAAAACATAGCACATATTTATGTCAAACCACCACCAAAGACACAGCTAATTTGAATAGCCAAGTTGAACAAAATATGCAATCAACAAACGCAGGATTCAAAGAAAAATAATTCACTAACCGTTTGAAAATCTTCATCAGATGACAGTAATAGGACATGTTACACAGTACATTTATGTTTTTTTCAATAATATGCAATTTATATCCATAAATCTCTCTTTACAATGACGCAATGTTCAAAAAATGCAACTCAAATATCCAGAGAAATGATGATAGCTCCGGCAGATAACGTCAGATAACAAGCAATACACATCATAAACTTTGACTAAATATACATGTTCTACATATAGATAGAAAGATACACTTCTTCTTAATGTAACCGCTGTGTTACATTTATTTTTAACGTTACAGAATTCGTTCACTAGGCTATAATATGAGACGGCGCTCACACATTAGCATTATGTCTCCTCTATGTTAGTCTCCACAGAAACACAAAAATAACCACATAAATATTCCCTTACCTTTGATGTTCTTCGATCATAAGCCGTGGAAGTAGTCATACTTACCAAAAACTATGTTTTGTTTTCAAGTCTGTGTCTTTGGGCTATCAAACACGACAAATTCCGTCTGAAATGCAGCCAAAATTCTAGTGGATGCGCATCAAAACTTCAAAATGACATATTACATGTCGACGAAACTGGTCAAACTAAGTGCAGAATCAAGCTTTAGCATGTTCTGAACATGCAAACCAATCCTTAGCTCGAACAGACAAACAGACATCGTTTGGTCAACCCTGGAAGAAAGAGAGCTCTGGACCCGACGCGCGCATCAAAGTGCATGTATTTTCGCTTGACCTGAAGGTTTCAGCCGCCAAAAGTGGAGGGAGCGTGCGATTTTCACAATGAAAATCAAAGCTGGCTGGGAAGGGTGGGGGCGATGACGTCAAAGTTGGCCCAACTTTCATGATGACAAGAGAGAGTTTGGGAGAATGGCTGCCCTGAGAGTTCTGCTTTACATACAGACATAATTTGAACGGTTTTAGAAGCATTAGAGTGTTTTCTATTCAATTATAATTATTATATGCATATATTAGCAATTTTGGACAGATTTTTTTCTGTTTACTATTGGCACGCAAATCCTCCAAAGGGGGCAGTAGTCAGCCCTATCTTTTTAACTGTTTAATGAAGAGACAAAACATGTAAATGCCTACGTTTTCTAACTTAATTTAATGTGTTTTAGCCCATAGAGTTTGTTGTAATGTTCATTCAATGACTCATTCAAATATCACATGTATACACATTATGCATGGCCAAATGAGTAAAATTGCAGGAAATGTTTTAAACCTGTAAAATGTTGTCTCTCTCAGACAACAACAGGTGTATGAACAGTTTGTGTCATGAACAGTACCCGTAGCAATAGATGTGACACATGCAGGGGGGAGGGGCTGCTCTAGCATTACATACGCTACCATATCAATGTTTAACATTACCTGATTAATAACATCATTATTACAGCAAACATTATTATCCCTGAAGTTACAGTAGGACTTTCGTGATTGATATAAACATTTGCATTATGGTGTAGGCTACTTAACTCACAACACAGAAAACATTAGAGCTCTAAAACACATCACATCAAACCTTAACACTTATGCTGTACAAATACTTTTTTAAAAACTGACCAAAAGGTGCTTTATAACATAGAAATGGTTGGGACGGGCCTCCCGGTCGGCCGGCAGGGACATCCTTGTCTCATCGCACACAAGCGACTCCTGTGGCGGGCCAGGCGCAGTGCACGCTGACTAGGTCGCTAGGTTTACGGTGTTTCCTCTATTCCTCTGACACATTGGTGCGGATGGCTTCCGGGTTGGATGCGCTCTCTGTTAAGAAGCAGTGCGGCTTGATTGAGTTGTGTTTCGGAGGACGCATGGCTCTTGACCTTCGCCTCTCCCGAGTCCGTACCGGAGTTGTAGCGATGAGACAAGACAGTAACTACTACTACTATTGGCTTGCTGACAGCGGGAATATCCACCAGCGGTTGAATGACGGCCTAACCCGGTCAAAACATAACCCGGACGACGCTGGGCCAATTGTGCGCCGCTGTATGTGACCGCCATGCAGTGCCTTAGTAAACTGCTGCACCACTCGGGAGCCCATTATGAACTGTAACTCAGTCAAATCTTTGCAGTTGTTGCATGTTGCGTTTATATTTTTGTTCAGCACATGTTTTGTGATGCATTCAGGTGCATTCATCACTGATGGGCGATACATGTTTTTTGAGATGCTGTAATCGTATGTGACAGACAGACAGGGACCTGAACTGTCGAATCAATCAGATTTCCTTTATTCCACACTTCTTATAAAACAAACAGAAATACAATTTAATAGAGAACACCACTCAATAGTATAGAAGCAACAATAGTAGTATGTATTTTTGGGGTTACAATTTGTCAAACCAAGCAAAACAGTTAGGATTCGGTTGGAATTGTGAGCATGAGGTGATAGTAAATTATCACAATGTAGCTCCCTAATTCCCACTTAGATGAATTAACAGCTGTACGACAAATACAACATTTCACAGACGCACCAATCAACCGCTATGCCCTGCTCTCTCTACACACACTGCTTATTTGAATGATTAACCACTTCTTACACATGTCAAAACCTCTAGATAGCATGAACAATGTGATTAAAGGAAATAGAACAGAATGATAACCTGATACATGCAAGACAAACATTCCCCTACAGTGCAGTAATCCTTCTCTTTAACCCCAGATGCAGGTTAGTTTCCCAGTCCTGTGGAGGTAGAGGAGGGGCTGAGTAAAGATACCCAACACCCTAAAAGAGAAAATAATGGAGTCAGAATACACCTGAATGATTTCAAAGAAATATGATCCTGAAGGATTTCCCTGACGATCGTAGGAGAGTATCAAGGTCCGTAGGATGATCTGGACGCTACAGGAGGCTCTCCTCTTCCTCAGGTTCCTTTCCTCCTCTTTTTTCAACCTTTCTCTCCTTCCCTTCATCGCATGGACCTTCTTAGTACCCTCAGTACGAAAACAGGTCAATGAATAGAACTGGCCAATGTCATTATTACATTAATGACTGAAGTTACTGTGGCATTTCAAGACAATAGTTTTCACTGTACCTTCTGCAACTTGTTCTTATCGGGGAAGAATGGACATCTATACTTCTGTCCAGGTGTTATGATTTGGCATTTACAGTACTTGTTCTCAGAACAAGATGACACTCATCTAGACTAGACTAGACTGTATTTGAATAATGTATAGACATTTAAATTGAAATGCATCTGCCATTCAAAACCACAATGTTTACATCAGGGGGGTCCACACATCTCCAGTATAGATAGAGCCCAATGTCTTTCTAGGAGTGTACACTGTCTGGGTTAGAATGTTAAGTCACAATGACACCATCAGCCAAGTCTCGTGCACAGTCAGTCCCCATACATTTAAATATCATTATATCATCTTAGTGGCAGACAAGGACCCTCAGTTGAAAGTAGAACATAACATTAAGAAGAACACAAGTCATTACTTAATGCTGAAGTGAAATGAAGAGGTCTAATCCACTATCAAACCACTCCGTACTAACTGTATCATTAATAATGAATCAAAATTAATAATTAATAAAACAAACCAACATTCACTATAAAAGATAAACAAGTGATGCAGCTTTAGTTAACAACAACTCTAATGATAACGGGCTGTTAAAACAAGAAGAACTTGATCAGATAAGAGATAAGAGACATGGATTCTACGTCTTCGCTGCATCTACTTCTTTTTCACCAGCGGTTGCAGGCACTAAGAAGTTAGACTGAGCAGCGGTACTGACAGAAATGTTATAATTCAATGCATATTTAACACAATGCTCTGTCGTGTCCTAGCATTAGTTGGTCAAAATAAAACATGCTTTTAGTGCCCGCAACTGCAAGTCTAATGTGTCTCTGTCCCTCTACGGCATGACAGCCTTCCCTCTCTGTAGAGGTGCATCAGGGGTGAGACCAGGACACTGAAGATGTTAAGAATCTGCAACATGGGGATGACATTGCAGTTGTAGTCAAGACTATATGACAGGGTGGCATAACCAATGACAACTGGGATGGAGCTCGCCAAGATAATCACCAGGTTGGTTAAGATGATCCCAAAAGCTCTCTTCTTATGTGGGTCTGTCGTCCCCTGATTCTTCTCTCCCCCTCTGCCCCCTTCTACCTCTCCTGGACCAGGCTGCTTCAGCACACGCAGGATGAAGAAGCAGCAGAGAGAAATGACAGCCAACCCAAGGCAATAGACACCACTGAGCACATAACCTGAGGTTTCTTCATAACCAAATAAAGAGATCAGAGAACATGCAAAAGTGAGTGACAACAACCAGACCAGGGATGAACACACCACCCTGTATCTCCGGAGTCTGTACTTGAGGAAAGACACAGGTTGGGCCACCGCCAGGTATCTCTCCACACAGATGCAGCTCTGGATCAGGGGCCTGCAGATCCAGGAGATGTAATACAGGAAATACACAGTCTGACGTAACATTGTAGCCTTCGGGATTAATAGATAGCTGATCATCTCAAGGAGACCCTGGACACAGAACACCAGCTCCACTGCAAACAGGTTAATAGGGAAGATCTGGGTGGGTTTGAGACCTCCAGAGAGACTTCCACTCAGAGAGAGCCAGAGACACCAGACAAGAGCTGGCATCCCAAGTAAGGAGCACAGGGCCTGGACAGCACCAGACAGCTTTGGCACAACATAGCCCTGGTCAACGCAAACATCCCATTTGTCAAGGTCAGTGTGGTTTCCTGAAGAGTCATTCATCCTTGTGGAACAATATCAGAGCCACTGAGATATGAGAGAGGGGAGATTACAAGATTCATCACTTTACGTTTTAATATATTGAAAAAAACTGATGCAATATAGTGATGTAAACATACATAAAATACTTAGATACACGTAGATCTACTGTTATGTCAGTCAAAGTATTGTGCATTGTCTCAGAAAGTCTGAATGAAAACATGAAGAGGAGAAGTAAAATGGTTAGCTGAACATAACATGTTAAACTATAAAATAACCTACCCAACTTGTTTTGGTAAATCAGATATTTTCTTATTATTTTCGTGGTTGTCCCTCCTGCAGAATGCTGTGTCCGACCTGGTAGAACATCATCTACATGTTTCAGCCAACACTCTCAGTCCTTTGTTCTTCCTAACAAATCATATGTTGCATTAATTACATAAACACACACACACACACACACACACACACACACACACACACACACACACACACACACACACACACACACACACACACACACACACACACACACACACACACACACACACACACACACACACACACACACACACACACACACACACACACACACACACACACACACACACCTGTGTACATTTATGAATTTATCACAATTGTGTGATTAGTTTACATCAAGTCATTATTTTGCAAGGAATCAGATTACAACGTATCATAAACAAAAAAATGTGTATGTTGCACGCAAGCACATACATGCACACAAACACACACACAAAAGGAACTTCAACCCGCTCAGAGATGTGCATTTTGTCCTAAGCATCATCACTCAGCACCTGTCTGTCCCAGCCACAGGTTAATCCAGACACCTGAAAGGACTGACTCTGTCACTTTACATAATCAAATCATATGGGCCTCAGACATACACAGTACTAGTCTGTGGTTTGGATTCTGGATCTCTTTCTAATCACATAGTGAATACAATATAGGCTTGTACTTACAGATAAACCATATGTGATATATTCATTTAAAACTATACATTCTATGTTTAAACAACAGAACTCAAACAAGTTAAATATTGTTTTATTAAATGTATTAATCACGATCTTAAATATAGTTACATATCTGTAGTGTTAATACTAGAGTGATAATACTATATAGAGTGTTAATGTGTGAAATGTGTGGTTAGTTTTAACAGTATGGTATTATAATTCAGTAGTAAAGTAATATTATGTAGGCTAGTAAGTAGTAACTTGTCATTTAGTCATGGTTTCTATTCAGTTTACATGTATAAGGAGTTGCCAGTAAATAGAGAGAAAAGCATTAGATTTTAAATTCTGACTTCCACATGCTTTAGGGTTCCAATGATCCCTAAAACACTAACATGTTGATTAAAATCTAGTTTATTCGTGTCTGTGTGTAGATTATTTGTAAAACACGGATATATTGAAGATCAGAATGACTTGTTTTAATATATAGTTGGCAAAATACTGAAGCATTATACTATTGCAAAGATACATAAAATATACTTTGATGTCTCTTGTCAGTCAAAGCATTGTGAATTGTCTCAGGAAGTTTGAACGGAAACATGAAGAGGAGATGTAAAACAATTAGCCTGAGAAAACATACTCAGAGATGTTAAAATGTTAAATTACCTACCCGATTTATTTTGTTAACTCAGATCTTTATTTTCCATATTTATGTTTCTCTCTCCTTCAGAAGGCTGTGTCCAACCCGGTGGAACATCAGCTACATGTATGAGTGATTTTAGCCAATGTCCTGTGTTCTTCAGGTCACGTGTTGCATTCTTTACATAAACACATCTGTGTGCATTGATACATTGAGCACCATTGTATGATTAGATCACAGCAAATCATTCATGAACAAAACGCAGAATTAACTAAATGCATATGTTATGCACACACACACACACACACACACACACACACACACACACACACACACACACACACACACACACACACACACACGCACACACGCACGCACGCACGCACACACACTCACACACACACACGCACACACACACACACACACACACACACACACACACACACACACACACACACACACACACACACACACACACACACACACACACACACACACACACACACACACACACACACACCCATGCAGACACACACACACACACACACACACACACACACACACACACACACACAGACACACACACACACACACACACACACACACACACACACACACACACACACACACACACACACACACACACACACACACACACACACACACACACACACACACACACACACACACACACACACACACACACACACACACACACACACACACACACACACACACACACACACACACACCCATGCAGACACACACACACAAACGAAATGTCAACATGCTCAGGGATTTGCATTTTTGCCTGAGCATCATCACTCAGCACCTGTCTGTCCCAGCCACACGTTAACCCAGCCACCTGCAAGGGTTGACTCTCACCTTCCATAATCATATCATATGGGCTCCAGACATACACAGTACTACTCTGTTGTTTGGATTGTGGATCTCTAATCACACAGTGAATACTCTATAGATTTTCACATACAGGTAAACGATATGTGATATGTTCATTTAAAAAACATACATTCTATGTTTAAACACACACCCTTTTTCAAAAGAGTGAAATGTTTTTTATTAAATGTGTTAATCACGATCTAAAATATAGTTACATATCTGTAGTGTTAATAATACTAGCGTTATAATACTATAGAGAGAGTTGATGTGTGAAATATTGTGCATAACACACACACACACTATTATGACTGATGGTATGGTGCAAGCTGCTGTGTTGTTGCCGAGCAACCCGAACTGGTGTTAGAAATCTGAATTTCGGCCAACAAAGGTGTTAGCGTTGTCGGAAATGCTTCAAAAAATGTCCTATGGTCACATTATGGACTCGTTTTAATCCGAAGTCTAGAATTTGAGCTAGATAGGTGCAGGAAATACCTGTAAAACTCAATTGCTAATGACCCTGTTAAAACATCTGCTATGTGGTTCTCGATAATGGACGGACGGTTCATTATGAGAGGCTGTGAAGTGTGTTCAGTACCTCCAAATTTCTAATTGTGAAAATTGTGAGTTTCTGTTTTGTAGTAAGAAATATATAGGAAGAAAAGCATTTCCAATGACATCATCAGGTATTTAGTACACAATTAGTATCCAATTAGTAGGCAATGCCAATCACAAGTGATTCAGCTCCTGAGTGGCGCAGCGGTCTAAAGCACTGCATCTCAGTGCAAGAGGCATCATTACAGTGCCTGGTTCGAGTCCAGGCTATATCACATCCTGCCATGATTGGGAGTCTTGTAGGGCGGCACACAGTTAGCCCAGCTTTGTCCCAGTTGACAGGGGTGGTCGGTCATTATAAGTAAGAATTTGTACTTAATTAACTGACTTGCCTAGTTAAATAAAAGTTTAGAAATCATGTGATTCACACTGATGATGTCATTGGTAGCGCTTGCCTAGTTAAATAAAGTTTAAATGTAAAAAAATAAGTAATTTCTCATACAGTATGTTGATGCTGGCAATGATGAATATGAAGTTAAACACTTCTCAAATGTCCCTTCAAGTAACCTTCTGTCTTATGTAACTATACAAAATGTAAAATATCATACTAATGTGAGTGTGCCCTATTTACTATGTTATGGCTAGTCTATGAGACCAGGCTGGCTATACAGCATGTAATACAAGTTAAGAGATTACATTGCAAAGTTAAAATTGTGTTATATATATTTTATGGTTAGATCTTGTGAAACCAAGCAAAACAGTCAGGAATAGGTCGTAATTGTGAGCATAAGGTGACAGTAAATTCTTTACCGGACCTGATCAGCACGCTCAGTATGAAGACACTGCAGAACACATCAGTGAACAGAATCACAGCGAAGATACCAGCGTTGACCTCGATGCAGCCTTCGGTAGCACGAGGCCGAGTGTCATCAACCATGCCATGATCACACATGCTGCCCTGTCCCTCAGGGGTCTGGACTTGAGGGAGACCACAGGGTAGATCACCACCAGGTAGAGCTCCACACAGATGCAGCCCTGTACCTCAGGGGTCTGTACTTGAGAGAGACAACAGGGTAGATCACCACCAGGTAGAGCTCCACACAGATGCTGCCCTGTACCTCAGGGGTCTGTACTTGAGGGAGACCACAGGGTAGATCACCACCAGGTAGAGCTCCACACAGATGCAGCCCTGTACCTCAGGGGTCTGTACTTGAGAGAGACCACAGGGTAGATCACCGCCAGGTAGAGCTCCATACACATGCCTCCCTGGACCTCAGGGGTCTGTACTTGAGGGAGACCACAGGGTAGATCACCGCCAGGTAGAGCTCCACACAGATGCAGCCCTGTCCCTCAGGGGTCTGTACTTGAGAGAGACCACAGGGTAGATCACCGCCAGGTAGAGCTCCATACACATGCCTCCCTGTACTTCAGGGGTCTGTACTTGAGAGAGACCACAGGGTAGATCACCGCCAGGTAGAGCTCCACACAGATGCAGCCCTGTACCTCAGGGGTCTGTACTTGAGAGAGACCACAGGGTAGATCACCACCAGGTAGAGCTCCACACAGATGCAGCCCTGTACCTCAGGGGTCTGTACTTGAGAGAGACCACAGGGTAGATCACCACCAGGTAGAGCTCCACACAGATGCTGCCCTGTACCTCAGGGGTCTGTACTTGAGGGAGACAACAGGGTAGATCACCGCCAGGTAGAGCTCCACACAGATGCAGCCCTGTACCTCAGGGGTCTGTACTTGAGAGAGACCACAGGGTAGATCACCGCCAGGTAGAGCTCCACACAGATGCAGCACTGGAACTGGGACCGTCCAAACTCAGCAAAGACAAAAGTGTACCCTGTCCGAATGAATGATCAAACTTTTGATGAAGAGGACATTGGTGACCAATAGTGGTGAGTAGAAGATTCATGACAGACTGGTTGACGTTGAAGAGCTCCTGGTTCACCTGGACCGAACGGCCTCCAGCCACTAGCCACAGGTACCAGTTGTTGGTGACCAGGCCAGGAGGCAGTTGAACACCTCTGTTCCCAGTTAGACTGGCAGACAGGTGGGACACACCCAGTACCATCATATTCATTTAAGTCTGGGAGTCGTGAAAAGATGAGTTTGGTTCCTTCATTGCTGCATATCCTCTGTTACTTTATTCTCTGAGGAATAGGAAGACCTGTGTTCTAAATCCTCACAGGAATTAAGCTAATACTCATGGATAGACAATGTTATTATTACAAAATGATAACATTGACTGAGGATTTTCAAGACAAGGTAAGATATTGAGTTGTCATTGTACCTGCTGTGGCTTGTTGTTATCTGAGAGGAATGAGTGTCTGTGCCTTTGTCCAGGGATTCTGATTTGGCTCCAACATTATGGTGTGAAGAGTGCTTAAAACAAGATGACACTCATCTAGAGTAGCCTATATTCGACAACCTTATTGACTTTTGAATTGACATTAATCTGCCTTTCAAATAGCCAACGTTTACATCAGGTGGGTCCACATTTTTTTGTGTGAACTGTCAGGGCCAGAATGTTGCATAAAGATGACATTATTAGCCAAGTTAAGACGATCGTCCACAGTCAAGCCCCCATATATTTGAACAACATTGTGCAATCTACGTGACAGACAAGGATCTAAGTTCAAAAGTACAATATAACATGAAGAAAAATACATTCCATTATGCTGAGACCAAATGAATAGGTCTAATCCCATATCTAGACAACCTGTGCTAATATTATACATACAGTTGAAGTCGGAAGTTTACATGCACCTCAGCCAAATACATTTAAACTCAGTTTTTCACAATTCCTGTCATTTAATCCTAGTAAATATTCCCTGTTTTAGGTCAGTTAGGATCACCACTTTATTTTAAGAATGTGAAATGTCAGAATAATAGTAGAGAGAATGATTTATTTCAGCTTTTATTTATTTCATCAAATTCCCAGTGGGTCAGAAGTTTACATACACACAATTAGTATTTGGTAGCATTGCTTTTAAATTATTTAACTTGGGTCAAACGTTTCGGGTAGCCTTCCACAAGCATCCCACAATAAGTTGTGTGAATTTTGGCCCATTCCTCCTGACAGAGCTTGTGTAACTGAATCATGTTTGTAGGCCTCCTTGCTCGCACATGCTTTTTCAGTTCTGCTTACACATTTTCTATGGGATTGAGGTCAGGGCTTTGTGATGGCCACTCCAATACCTTGACATTGTTGTCCTTAAGCCATTTTTCCATAACTTCTTTGGAAGATTGCTTGGGGTCATTGTCCATTTGGAAGACCCCTTTGCAACCGAGCTTTAACTTCCTGACTGATGTCTTGAGATGTTGCATCAATATATCCACATCATTTTCTTTCCTCATGATGCCATCTATTTTGTGAAGTGAACCAGTCCCTCCTGCAGCAAAGCACCCCCACAACATGATGCCTCCACCCCCATGCTTCACAGTTGTGATGATTTTCTTTGGCTTGCAAGCCTCCTCCTTTTCCCTCCAAACATAAAAATGGTCAGTTTGGCCAAACAATTCTATTTTTGTTTCATCAGACCAGAGGACATTCCTCCAAATAGTACGATCTTTGTCCCCATGTGCAGTTGCAAACCGTAGTCTGGCTTTTTTGATGGCAGTTTTGGAGCAGTGGCTTCTTCCTTGCTGAGGGGCCTTTCACATTTTGTCGATATAGGACTTGTTTTACAGTGGATATAGATACTTTTGTACCTGTTTCCTCCAGCATCTCCACAAGGTCCTTTGCTGTTGTTCTGGGAATGATTTGCACTTTTCGCACCAAAGAACGTTCTTCTCTAGGAGACAGAACGCATCTCCTTCCTGAGCGGTATGACGGCTGTGTGGTCACATGGTGTTTTTACTTGCGTACTATTGTTTGTACAGATGAACGTGGTACCTTCAGGCATTTGGAAATTGCTCCCAAGGATGAACCATACTTGTGGAGGTCTACAATTGTTTTCTGAGGTCTTGGCTGATTTCTTTAGATTTTCCATTGATGTCAAGCAAAGAGGCACTGCGTTTGAAAGTAGGCCTTGAAATACATCCACAGGTACAGCTCCAATTAGCCTATCAGAAGCTTCTAAAGCCATGACATCATTTTCTGTGTGTGTGTAAACTTAGTGTATGTAAACTTCTGACCCACTGGAATTGTGATACAGTGAATTATAAGTGAAATAATCTGTCTGTAAACAATTCTTACTTGTGTCATGCACCAAGTAGATGTCCTAACCGACTTGCCACAACTGTAGTTTGTTAAGAAGAATTTGTGAAGTGGTTGAAAAAAAGTTTTAATGACTCCAAGCTAAGTGTAAGTAAACTTCCGACTTGAACTGTACGTTGTATACAAAATTACATACTCTATAATGCTGAACAAGTAATGCAGCTTAAGTTAACATACACAAATCTTTGTCCATTGAGCACACATTTTATGATTAGGTTACATAAAGTCATTTTATTTGGCTAGAAATTCTACCCTATTACATGCAATCACGCACACGTACATAGGAAATTTCAGCCTGCTCAGGGATTTGCATTTTGGCTGAGCATAAAGGGAAGCATCATCACTCATATCACTCAGCATCTGTTTGTCCCAGACACAGGTCAACCCATCCACCTGGCAGGGCTGACTCTCACCTTACATAATCAAATCATATGCTTGTGCTTCTACACCTGCATTGCTTGCTGTTTGGGTTTTAGGCTGGGTTTCTGTACAGCACTTTGAGATATCAGCTGATGTACGAAGGGCTATATAAATATATTTGATTTGATTTGATTTGGATTTGATTTGATATGGGCTTCAGACATAGTGGCCTATTTATTACAAAACAAAGGAACTAAGGTCAGAACTTGACAAATCAAGTCTTCCCAAATGTCCCGAATTGGTCAATTAATGCATTTTCAAGTACATAACTATAGAGAACATACAAAAATGATATGGTAATAAAAAATGTAAGTTTACACACTCTCAGGAAGGACATATATGATGGATAATTAGCTTATCTACAAGAAAAGACACTAACCTTCACACATCTAGATGGCCGGCTGCAGTGGCGGTGGGTCCAGAAAGAGCAGGGGTTCACACTGTAGAACCCAGTTCCTACATTTTAATATAAATATGGATTTATCAAACAAAACTGTGGTACATTTTTATCTCTGGGACCCCCAGGATGACAAATCAGAGCAAGAATATTTATTCCTTTATTTAACTAGACAAGTCAGTTAAGAACTAATTCTTTAAGTTACTAGTCCAACACTCTAACCACTTGCCGCCCCTGAATGTAAATACATGATTTACCTTCAGAGGTGAATGTATCAAACCAGTTGCCGCGATAAAATGCTTTTGTTGTTATGCTCTCCTCAAACAATACCATGGTATTTTTTTCACTGTAATAGCTACTGTAAATTGGATAATGCAGTAGGATTAACAATAATTTAAGTGTTTTGCACATATAAGCCCTGGAAAGTTACTTACAACATCATTCAAGTCACATTAGCGCATGTTAACAACATCTAGTCACATTGGCGCACGTTAACAACAACTGTCCCGGTATAGGGACACCAATCAATTAGAGCTTAACTGACTTGCCTAGTTAAATAAAGGTTAACTTAAACTTATATAATTTTAAACAACAATGCTCTGTTGCTGATGACAAGGGACGAATGCAGGAGCAGTTAATACAAGCAGAACAAGACACACTGTTTTTTAAATTAATAACTGACATAAGGGCATGTACAATGCATTCAGAAAATATTCCCCTTCATTTTCCCCAAGATTTTTCCCCGTGATCAATCTACACGCAATACCCCATTATAAAAAGAGTATTTAGACATTTTTGCTAATTTATTACAAATAAAAAATGGATATCTCATTTACATACGTTTTCTGACCCTTTGCTTAGTACAATATTGAAGCAACGTTGGAAGCGATTACAGCCTCAAGTATTTTTGGGTATGACGATACAAGCTTGGCCCACCTGTATTTTGGGAGTTTCTCCCATTATTCTCAGCAGATCCTCTCAAGCTCTGTCAAGTTGGATGGGGAGTGTCACTGCACAGTTATTTTCAGGTCTCTCCAGAGATGTGAAATCGGGTTCAAGTCCGGGCTCTGGCTGGGCCACTCAAGGACATTCAGAGACTTGTCCCGATGCTACTCCTGCATTTTCTTGGCTGTTTGCTTAGGTTCGCTGTCCTATTGGAGGATGAAAGTTCACCCCAGTCTGAGGTCCTGAGTGCTCTGGAGCAGGTTTTCATCAAGGATCTCTCTGTACAACGCTCCGTTCATCTTTCCCTCAATCCTGACTAGTCTCTAAGTCCCTGCCGCTGAAAAGCGTCCCCACAGCATGATACTGCCACCACCATGCTTCACCGTAGAGATAGTGCTTAGAGATAGTGTACTTATACCTGTGTTTTCTGTCTGGGCCAGTTAATACCAGCTCTTTCCCTTGCTCCTGTCTTGCTATAGTCCCTGTTTCCTAGTTTCCAGGTTTTGACGTGTCCTGCCTGATCTGACCCTGAGCCCGCCTGCTGTTCTGGTGTCTTACACCATCCCTGGATGATTGACTCCTGCCTGCCTGAACCTGTCGTTTGCCTACCCCTGTTTAACAAATAAACTTTTGTTTCTTCAACACTGTCTGCAACTGGATCATACCTTATAATGTGATAGTACGAACTGGCCATGACTGACACAGAAGACTTGGACCAGCTCTGCAATGCCATCTCTTCCCAAGGAGCCACCATTGGTAGGTAAGAGGCGTTGCTTCGTTGTCTAATGGAAGGGTTCCAGGCTGTGGCTGAACGTCATGAACTAGCATTGGACACATTGCAGGAGCAATTTCATGGGCTGTGTACCAGGCAGCCTAGCATCATGGTAACCTCGCAGCCCCTCAGTTACACGGCTGGTAGCAGTGCCGTCCCCCCTGTTTCCTGGGAACCCCTCTTACCTCCCCCGGAATGCTTTGATGTGTTCCCTCGTCATGGAGCTGCAGCCTTCCTCCTTCCCCTCGGACCGCTCTAAGATAGTGTACCTCATCACACTGATGTCCGGGAGGGCCCTCACCTGGGCTACGGCCATTTGGGAGCAACAGTTGGCTGTATGCTTCAGTCTGGAGGGTTTCATGGTGGAGGTTTAAACAGTGTCCTGGAGAAAGGCTGCCCGGAAGTTACTCCAGCGTCGGAAGGACTCCCTCAGTGTGGCAGACTATGAACCCGGAAGTTACTCCAGCATCGGAAGGACTCCCTCAGTGTGGCAGACTATGAACCCGGATGTTACTCCAGCATCGGAAGGACTCCCTCAGTGTGGCAGACTATGAACCCGGATGTTACTCCAGCATCGGAAGGACTCCCTCAGTGTGGCAGACTATGAACCCGGATGTTACTCCAGCATCGGAAGGACTCCCTCAGTGTGGCAGACTATGAACCCGGATGTTACTCCAGCATCGGAAGGACTCCCTCAGTGTGGCAGACTATGCAGTGAATTTCGGCGCACTTGCAGTGGAGGGTGACTGGAACCCGGAAGCGCAGTTCGACACGTTCCTGCATGGATTATCGGAGGAAGGACGGACGCTTGCAGCCCAGGAATTACCGACGGATCTCGACTAAAAGACTATGTTGGCTGTCATGCAAATAGCTAATGAAAACATCAGGCAGGTTCCCAATGTTTAAAAAAAGTTAATTTGTTTTCCAGTGTCCCTGTCTGGGTTTGCATCTTCCTAAAGGTGATACAATTAGCCAAGACAAGTGCATTTATCACTGAAGGGGCATTTATATTTGGTGAAATGCTGCAATCACAAGTGACAGACAGGGACCTGAACTGTTGAATCAATCAAATGTGCTTTATTCAACACTTCTTTAAAACTTACAGCTATACATCTCAACAGAGAACATCAGTCAAAAGCAGAGAAGCAACTGCTTGCACGATGAAATGCAAGTTAAAAGATGCTTTTGCAAAGTTAAAATAGTAGTATATATTTTTCTAGGTTACATTTTGTCAAAGAAAAACAGTTAGGAGTAGGTTGGAATTGTGAGAATGAGGCGTAAAATCGACAAAATTTTCATGCTAATTTTACTCAGCTATACAACAACAAATAAAATGGCAATTTTACACACACAAATCCCCTCCTCCTAACACACACTTGAGTATAACCATAAACCACTTACTGTATTGAAAATGTTAAAACCTCTAAGCAACAAATGAGCAATGCTACTGTGATAACATGAGTAATGGAGTCATCCTTCTCTTGTTATAGAGAAGAAGTTATCCTTCTCTCCATCAAAAATGATGGAAGTATATATGGAGATACTTTGGTGCCTAAAATAAGGTGTATATGTATATATGAGTGTATATGTATGTGTGTATATATATATATTTTTTTTTTAAAGTTTCCTGATCTTTCTTATATCGATCAGATATATATCGATCAGATATAGGACAGACACTTCAGAAAAAATGTAGTCCCCCCCAAAAAATTGAAAATATCTGTTGTTCCGTGACTCAGTTATTTGTGTTTCTATTGGCTAATAGCAGTAATGACAAATTCAGTGTTTCATACCATAATAAGGGATCTTCAAATTCTAAATCAAAGAGCTAAATTATCCTTAGTATGACCATCTTAAAACATTTCTCCCTCTCCGGTTAAGACAGGGATAAGACTCTACAGGGTTAACCCCCGATGCAGGTTAGTTTCCCAGCCCTGTGGAGGTAGAGGAGATGCTGAGTAAAGCTACCCAATACCCTGAAGGAGAAAGTAATGGGGGTCAGAATACACCTGAATGATCTCAAAGAAATATGATCCTGAAGGATTACCCTGATGATCGTAGGAGAGTAGTTCAGTATCAAGGTTAACAGGATAATCTGGACTGTACTGGATGCTCTCTTCTCAGCACCCTCAGTATGAAGACACTGCGAAACACATTCATGAACAGAACCGCAGTGAAGATCCCAGCGTTGAATTTGATTCTGCCTCTGGTAGCACCCATTAACACAGAGTGTAGGCAACCATTTTACGGTCACACATGCCTCCCTGTACCTCAGGGATCTGTACTTGAGAAAGACTACAGGGTAGATCACCGCCAGGTAGAGCTCCACACAGATGCAGCACTGGAACAGCGGCCGTTCTATCTATACCAAGCCAGGGCCTGGCAAAATGAAGGGTCAACTTTTGATGAAGAGGACGTTGGTGACCAATAGAGGTGAGTAGAGGCAGTAGAGAAGCTCAATGACAGACTGGTTGATGGTGAAGATCTCCTGGTTCACCAGGACAGAAGGGCCATCTCCACCAGCCACAGGTACTAGGTGTTGGTGACCAGGCCCAGGAGGAAGTTGAGGAGTCAGTACCAGGAGTCATAATAGTCAAATCCCCTGGTGTGGTTAAACCTGACTGGATCAGGATTTTGGTTCCTTCATTGCTACATGTCCTGTGTTATTGTCGTCTGAAGAATAGTAAGAGCTGAAGAAGAATAGTAATTTGTGTATCTGAAGAGTTGTAGCACGTAAAATGTTTCATCATGTGAAGTAATATAAAACACAAAGATAGTCAACGTTTTTACAAATGTATTGAAGTTACTATGGTTTTTCAGACAACGTAAGACATTGAGTTTCACTGTACCTTCTGTGGCTTGTTCTTATTGGGGTAGAATGAGCGTCTAGGGGTTTGGGTTTAGAACCTACAGTATGCTGTGAAGAGCGCTCAGAACAAGATTATACTCATCTAGAGTAGCCTATATCTAACAAATGTATTCACTTTTTAATTAAGGTACCTCTGCCATTCAAATAGCCAATGTTTACATCAGCCGCCATGTTTTTCTTTCTCCAGTGTAGATGGAACTTCACGATGACACCATTAGCCAAGACTCATGCACAGTCAGTCCCCATACATTTAAAATATCATTATGTAATCTTAATGACAGAGAAGGATCCTAAATTCAATGTAGAACATAACATGAAGAAGACAATCCAGTCCTTAATGCTGATGCTAAATGAATAGTTCTAATTCACCATCAAGCCACCCCATCCTAATACCAACTGTGTAATTAATTAAACAATACAACATTCACTATGAATGCTAAACAAGTGATGCAGCTTTTGTAAACCACAATTCTAATGCTAACATGCTGTATCTCACAAAATGCTATTGTTACAGTCCATGCCACCAAATTAAACAAACCTGATCAAATATAAGATCACACATTATTCTTTGTCGCATCTACATAGATTTTACATACGGTTTCAGCATCTAATACATTAGGTTGAGCCGTAATATTGACAGAACATTTTTAATTCAATGCGTATTTAACACAATGCTCTATCATCTCCTAGTGATAGTTAGTCACAACAACCTGTACTTTTAGAGCCCTCAACTGTAAGTCTAACGTGTCTCTGTCCCTCTGCGGCATGACAGCCTTCCCTCTCTGTAGAGGTGCATCAGGGGTGAGACCAGGACACTGAAGATGTTACCGATCTGCAACATGGGGTAGACAATGCAGGTGATGTCAAGACTGGATGACAGTGTGGCCCAACTAACAACCATCGGGATGGAGCTCGCCAAGATGATCACTAGGTTGGTTAAGATGATACCAAAAGCTCTCATCTTGCGTGGGTCTGTCGTCCCCTGTTTCTTCTCGACCCCGTCTACCTCTCCTGGACCAGGCTGCTTCAGCACACGCATGATGAAGAAGCAGCAGAGAGAAATGACAGCCACCCCAAGGCAATAGACACTAATGAGCACATAAACTATGATTTCGTCATAACTCATTAAAAGGATAGCAAAACATGCATTAGTGAGGGATGACACCCAGACCATGGTTGAACACACCACCCTGTACCTCCGGAGTCTGTACTTGAGGAAAGACACAGGTTGGACCACAGCCAGGTATCTCTCCACACAGATGCAGCTCTGGAGCAGGGGCCTGCAGGTCCAGGAGAGGTTGTAGAGGAAATACACAGCCTGCCATAACATTATAGCCTTCTGGCTGAGTAGGTAGCTGATCAACTCAAGGAGACCCTCGACACAGATCATCAGCTCCACTGTGAAGAGGTTAATAGGGAAGACCTGGGTGGGTTTGAGACCTCCAGAGGGACTTCCACTCAGAGAGAGCCAGAGGCACCAGACCAGAGCTGGTATCCCCAGGAAGATGCACAGGGCCTGGGTAGCAAAGGTCAGCACTGTCACAACAAAGAACTGGTCCAAGAAAGCATCCCAATTGTCAAGGTACGTTTGCTCTCCTGTGTCATTCATCCTTGTTGAACAGTAGAATTGGAGGCCACTGAGATATGAGAGGGGAGATTCATGCCTTTACATATATTACATACTGATGCAATATATACAAAATCATTGTATGTACCTTCGGAAAGTATTCAGACCCATTGACCTTTTCCACATTTTGTTATTTTGCAGCCTTATTCTAAAATATTTTCCTAGCACCAAAATCCCACAGCCCTCACCACCTCCCTGTAGGCTGTCTCATCGTTTTTGGTTATCAAGCCTACTACTGTTGCGTAGTCTGCGAACTTGATGATTGAGTTTGAGGCGTAAAGTAGGTGCATCATGATTATATTGATCATCCTTGAGATGTTTCTACAACTTGCTTGAAGTCCACCTGTGGTAAATTCAATTGATTGGACATGATTTGGAAAGGCACATACCTGTCTATATGAGGGAGGTCCCACAGTTGACAGTGCATGTCAGAGCAAAAACCAAGCCATGAGGTAGATGAAAAAGTCTGCAGAGATCCAAGACAGAATTGTGTCCAGGACCGATCTGGGGAAGGGTACCAAAACAATTCTGCAGCATTGAAGGTGCCCAAGAACACAGTGGCCTCCATCATTCTTAAATGGAAGAGGTTTGGAACCACCAAGACTCTTCCTAGAGATAGCCACCTGGCCAAACAGCGTAATCGGAGGAGAAGGGCCTTGGACAGGGAGGAGACCAAGAACCCGATTCTCACTCTGACGGAGCTCTAGGGTTCCTCTCTGGAGATGGGAGAACGTTCCAGAAGGCAACCACCTCTGCAGCACTACACCAATCAGGCCTTTATGGTAGAGTGGACACACGGAAGTAACTCCTTAGTAAAATGCACAGACAGCCCACTTGGACTCTCAGTCCATGAGAAACACGATTCTCTGGTCTGATGAAACCAAGATTGAACTCTTTGGTCTGAATGCCAAGCCTCATGTCTGGGGAAAACCTTGCACCATCCCTATGTTGAAGAATTTTGGTGGCAGCATCATGCTGTGGGATGATTTCAGCAGCAAGGACTTGGAGACTAGTCAGGATTGAAGGAAAGATGAATGGATTAAAGTGTAGAGCGATGGTTGATGACAACCTGCTCCATAGCGCTCAGGACCTCAGACTGGTTGTGAAGGTTCTCCTTCCAGCAGGACAACGACCTAACCCTAACCCTAACCCTAACCCTAACCCTAACCCTAACCCTAACCCTGAGTACACAGCCAAGACAACGCAGGAGAGGCTTTGGGAAAAGTCTCGATGTCCTTGAGTGTCCTAGCCAGAGCCTGAACTTTAACCCGATCAAACATCTCTGAAGAGACCTGAAAATACCTGTTCAGCAACTCTGCATCCATCCTGACAGAGCTTGAGGATCTGCAGAGAGGAATGGGAGAAACTCCCCAAGTACAGGTGCGGCAAGCTTTTTTTTGCTTTGTCGTTATGGGCTCTTGTATGTAGATTGATCTATTTCATTTTAGGAGAAGGCTGTTACGTCACAAAATGTTCAAAAGTCAAGGAGTCTGAATACTTTCTGAAGGTACTGTACGTAGGTCTACTGTTTTTGTCAGTGCATTGTCTAAAATGCTGAATGAAAACATGAATAGGAGATGTAAAACAGTTAGCATGATATACAGTACTCAATGATGTTAAAAAGTTTAAATAACCTACACTAGTTGTTTTGGTAACTCGAACCTTGCTTTGTGATATATGTAGTTCCTTCTCCTGACAACCTGTGTCCAACCCAATGGTACAACACCTACAGTACATGTATATATGAGTGATTTTTGCCAAAGCTCTCTGTCCTGTGTTTGTCCTAACAAGTCACGTGTTGCGTTATTTACATACACACACCTGTGTGCAGTGATGAATTGAGCAGTTTGTTTGAATAGATGTCAAAACAGATCATGAAGGAGTATAAAACAGATTAACAAGATGCACATGCTTGAACGAACACACACACGCACACACACAGATTCAATTTCAATCTGCTTATGGATTTGCATTTTGGCTTGAACAGAAATGGAAGCATCATCACTCGTATCACTAAGCACCTGTCTTTCCCAGCCACAGGTTAGCCCTGCCACCTGCAAGGGCTGACTCTTTCACCTTACATAATCAAATCATATGGGCTTCAGACATATACAGAATTAGGCTATTTGGATTCCAGATCTATGTAATTACATTGTGCATAAAGTATAGGTTTTTACTTCCATTTACAGGTAAATCATGTGATATCTTACTATACAAATACATTCTATATGTAAACACTAATACATTTCTCAAACAAGTGACTTTTTAATAGATTTGTGTGTATTTATAATGATCTAAAATAGAGATATCTATGGTGTTAATATTACTAGAGTGCTAATATTATGTACAGTATTTCCATGGAAATATAACGTTTATTTGGAAAGCAATAAATGTATATGTCACGCCCTGACCAGAGTTTGCTTTGTATGTTTTATGTTTTGGTTGGTCAGAGTGTGATCTGTGTGGGCATTCTATGTTGTATGTCTGGTTTGTCTATTTCTGTGTTTGGCCTGATATGGTTCTCAATCAGAGGCAGGTGTTTTGCGTTGTCTCTGATTGGGAACCATATTTAGGTAGCCTGTTTTGTATTGTGGGTTATATTGTGGGTTATCCACCATACGACGAACGTGACAGAATAACCCACCACAATTTGCTGGAGCAGTGCGAGGAGGGATACAGGAGAATGGAATTGGTGAAACAAGCACGGCGGCGCGGAAGGAAGCCAGAGAGGCAGCCCCCCAAAATGTATTGGGGGGGGGGGGGGGACACTGGGAGTGGTGTTAAGCCAGGTAGGAGACCTGAGCCAACTCCCCGTGCTTACCGTGGAGAGCATCGTACCGGGCAGGCACCGTGTTATGCGGTGGAGCGCACGGTGTCCCCGGTGCATGGGCATAGCCCTGTGTGTGGTACCTTCCAGCACCTCGTATCGGCCGGGGCATCGAGCCAGGTGACGTGAAGCATCTGGTCTCAACGCATCTGGTCTCCAGTGCGTCTCCTCGGGCCGGTGTACATGGCACCAGCCTTACGCATGGTGTCCCCGGTTCGCCAGCACAGCCCAGTGCGGGCTATTCCACCTCGCTGCACTGGCCTGTCTATGGAGAGCATTCAACCAGGTAAGGTTGGGCAGGCTCGGTGCTCGAGACCTCCTGTGCGCCTTCACGGTCTGGTCTATCCGGTGCCACCTCCTCGCACCAGCCCAGTACCACCAGTTCCGGCACCACGCACCAAGCCTCCTGTGGGTCTCCAGAGTCCAGTACACCCTGTTCCTCCTCCCCGCACTAACCTTGAGGTGCGTGTTACCAGTCCGGTACCACCAGTTCCCTGCACCACGCACCAGGCCTACAGTGCTCCTGAGCTGCCCTTCTGTCCTGAGCCGTCAGAGCCGCCCGTCTGTCCTGAGCCATCAGAGCCGCCCGCCAGTCAGGAGCCGCCAGAGCCGCCCACCAGGCAGGAGCCGCCAGAGCCGCCCGCCAGTCAGGAGTCACCAGAGCCGCCAGTCTGGAGCCGCCAGAGCCGCCCGCCAGCCAGGAGCCGCCAGAGCCGCCCGCCAGCCAGGAGCCGCCCGCCAGCCAGGAGCCGCCCGCCAGCCAGGAGCCGCCCACCAGCCAGGAGCCGCCAGGAGCCGCCCGCCAGCCAGGAGCCGCCAGAGCCGCCCGCCAGCCAAGAGCCGCCAGAGTCGCCCGCCAGTCATGAGCCGCCCTGGTCAGGGGGGTACTGTCACACCCTGACCAGAGTTTGCTTGTATGGTTTATGTTTTGGTTGGTCAGGGTGTGATCTGTGTGGGCATTCTATGTTGTATTTCTGGTTTGTCTATTTCTGTGTTTGGCCTGATATGGTTATCAATCAGAGGCAGGGGTTTTGCATTGTCTCTGATTGGGAACCATATTTAGGTAGCCTGTTTTGTATTGTGGGTTGTGGTTTATTGTCTATGTCATTATGTAAGTTGCCTGTATCTGCACTTATTTGTTTATAGCGTCACGTTCGTTCATTTGTTGTTTTGTAGTTTGTTTAAGTGTTCTTCATTTCGTCGATTAAAAAATAGAGAAGAATGCATTCACTTCACGCTGCGCCTTGGTCCTCCTCTCTTCCACCATACGACGATCGTGACAGTATAGATATTTTTAAAAGCATTCACGATTTGCGTATATGTAATATACTAACTGTAACTCTTGTTAAAAATATGAAAAGTATTACATTTGGTGAAGAGCACATTATGACTTGTTTAGGACTCGAAACTCAAAGTTTAGGATACTTGACTTGATACTTGACTTGGGACTTCAGTGCTAAGACTTGAGACTTACTTGGTCCCACCTCTGGTTAATGCTATGTATTCTATATAGAAAGTGTTAATACCGTGTAGCCTATATGGAAAGTGTAAATGATATGTTGTCCATATTGAAATTGTTAATACTATGTAACCTATATACAGTGGTCCTTCTGTAGCTCAGTTGGTAGAGCATGGCACTTGTAACGCCAGGGCAGTGGGTTCAATCCCCGGGACCACCCATACGTAGAATGTAAGTCGCTTTGGATAAAAGCGTCTGCTAAATGGCATATATTATTATTATATTATTGCGAAAGTATTCGGCCCCCTTGAACTTTGCGACCTTTTGCCACATTTCAGGCTTCAAACATAAAGATATAAAACTATATTTTTTTGTGAAGAATCACCTTACTCTTTTGCGCGTGGCCGATTTGGAGAACGTCTTTTTCCATGATGCAGCATTTCAAGCCGGATTGTCTGTTAGCGTTGCTCTTTGTTCTACATGCTAAAAACATCATAAAGCTCGATTTTGCACATCGTTTGACCAGTTTAATCGACATATAATATGTAAATTGGAAGTTTTGATGCGCAAGAGTGCTGGACCAGAAGTCATTTTGACGCATTTCAACTGAAGCTGTTAGCATATGCTAATACAGGGACACACAACGTGAAACCAAACGATGTATTGGGTAAGTATGACTCCTTCTACGTTTTCTGATGGAAGAACATCAAAGGTAAGGGAATATTTATGTGGTTATTTGGGGTTTCTGTGGACTCCAAACGTAGAGGAGACATAGTGCTAATATCTGAGCGCTGACTCATAGTATAGCCCAGTGAACGATGTCTGTAACGTTAAAAATAAATGTAATACAGCGGTTGCATTAAGAAGAAGTGTATCTTTGTAAATATGTGTAGAACATGTATATTTAGTCATGTTTATTGCTTGTTATCTGACGTTATCTGTCGGAGCTATCATCATTTCTCCGGACATTTGAGAAGCATTTTTTGAAATGTCGTCATTGTAAACCGAGATTTATGGATATAAATGGCATATTATTGGAAAAAAAATAAATGTACTGTGTAACATGTAATATTACTGTCATCTGATGAAGATTTTCAAAAGGTTAGTGAATTCTTTATTTTTTAATCCTACTTTTAAATTTTATTTTTTCTGGAACAAAATGGCCGCCGCTTGCCTTTTGTTTCGGTGGTGATCTAATACAAATATGTGCTATGTTTTCGCCGTAAAACATTTTAGAAATCTGACTTGCTGGGTAGATAAACAAGGTGTTTACCTTTTATTTGAGCCATTGGACTTGTTAATGTGTGGAGGTTAAATATTTTTAGGAATATTTTTGCGTTCCATGCGCCACCTTCCAGCTGAACGTGGGGGGGGGGGGGGGGAGTTCCCAGATTGGAACCCTAGTCCCCTTCTGGTTAAGCGACTGCCCCTCAGATGCATTTATTCCGGTGTGAAAATGTTCTACAAATTATAAATTGGATCATTTAGTTAATAAACCCAGTCAGAGCCGGTCCTTACCATCCTGAGGCCCTAAGCAAAATACTGCTAAGGGGCCCTCCTACTTGACCTGTGAGCCATGTAAACAATTTGCAAGTGCCACACAGTCCTGACACCCCAGTGCTCCCACTACAATCATTCCTCCTTTAAAACAGTTTGCTCCATCTGTCGGTCTAGTAGATCTATACAGAACAGAATGAGGTAGAAATTTTTCACCTACAACGACATACCCAAATCTAACTGCCTGTAGCTCCTGAAGCAAGGAGATGCATATTCTTGGTACCATTTGAAAGAAAACACTTTGACTTTCGACGTTTATGGAAATGTGATTTGAATGTAGGGGAATATAAAACAGTAGATCTGGAAGAAGAAAATACAAAGTAAAAAGCAACCGTTTTCTTTTTTTTCTACCACCATCTTTGAAATACAACAGAAAGGCCCCATATCTAGCCACCACTCTGGTTGTTATTCCTATGGTGTCCACAAGATGGCAGCAGGGTATGTGCAAAGATTCAGACAGATAACTCAAAGTATGAGCAAACTACATTACTTTTAGTGTGAAGTCACCCAGGTACATTTGGGCAAATCGTGAAGGCGACATTCACATTCCATTTTTTTCTGCAAGAATATCGTCAAATCTGTGTACTTGGACTTTGATTTAGCTTTTACAGTATTAGTAGCCATATTATAAGTTCAATATTAGCAAAACACACAGTTTTCATAACTTCATAACTCTCCATATTCTTTTTTTTTTTTCAAAAGGAAAAGGCTTGCTGTCGCACAAGTTTAGCAGCTACACTTTGCGACAGATACGGAGTTTCCCGACACTCCCGTAAAGCCCAGCTCATTGGCTATCTAGCTAGCTTTGTTTGACCCGATTTGGTTCTTATTTGACAAAGTTACAGTCAATCAAGTGAAGACTGCCCACGTCCTTGGCATACCATGAAGGTGTCGCTCTATGACCAAATTTGGTGTCCTATTGGATATACTACACCCCTCATGATGTAGTGAAGTCTAGTTACGTTCTAGGACCGCTGAGGAATAAATACGAACGTGATTTGACTAGTTGAAACAATGTTTAGGGTTACATTTTCACAGATTCCTTTATTTGCAAATTGAACGAGTGGAAATACAAAATTGATCATGCAGGCTATATGGACCTTTTTAGGATATGAAAAGATTTTATCAAACAAAACGACACTTCATGTTCTCTCTGTAAATTGGACTGTGCAGTTATATTAACAAGAATTTAAGCTTTCGGGCGATATAAGACACTTATACTGTATGTACCGTCATTTGTTGTTTCTCTAAAATCTGCGATCGTGACACAAGGCTCTGCATGATTTATAACTGTCCCGTTAACGGGACGCCTAAGAAGTTTTCAAAATATAACTCTGAGCTTTGGCTCTGCTGCCTGGTATTTAGTCCATTCCTCACAATATTATACAATTAGCTTTGACTATACAATGTAAACATAAGCCTATAGGCTATGGCTGCAGCTATATGTCCCAAAATAGTCAAATAAAACCTATACAGCTGTGTGATTTAACATTGGTTCCCTCTACAGCCTGGGCATTTTCAGCATCAGCATGGTCACCAGTCTATCTGGACTGTCTGGAGGAAATTGAGAAAGTTCATCAGGAGACTCATAGCTGAAATGCCTCTTGCTGTTTCTCAGTGTCTTCTCTTTCAAAACAGCCTCCGCATTAATTTCTTCACTTCAATACTTTTAGCTGTTGTCTGGCTGTTGTCTGGACCTCAGAGAATCCAGTTTCCCGATGTGTGGTGAGGGATGCCTTTGCATTTGAAATTAAATTCACTGTGATATCCAACAGCCTTGAGCCGGATTGGAGGAGCTTGTTCACCTTGTTCGTCATTGTCAGTATCTCACACCATACGACACAACAAATCAAGAAGAGGCAGGACCCAAATTCCTCTGCATGTGCTTGTGTCTCCACTTTGGCCACAGGATTCGTGATCGTCTGTCTGGCTTCCAGTAATGCCTCCTGAACCTCAGAAGCCTGATACTCTCCCATATTGTGTCACTCAATGACTTCACGGTTATGTTCACGTTCTTCTTCAAAATACACCATCTTTCTGTGCCAGCTGAAAAGAAGGTTAAGAGCTTTTGCACATGCACACAAAAAACAACTGCATCTTTTGAAGATTTGGCAGCATCTGCAATGACAAGGTTTAGAGTATCTGCTCCACATGGGACGAACATGGCTCTGGGATTTGATTTAGCAGTCTGGCTTGTACTCCTTGCTGCTTGCCCTTCATGTTGGCCCCATTGTTTACATTTACATTTACATTTAAGTCATTTAGCAGACGCTCTTATCCAGAGCGACTTACAAATTGGTGCAATCACCTTATGACATCCAGTGGGACAGTCACTTAACAATAGTGCATCTAAAACTTAGGGGGGGGGTGGGGTGAGAGGGATTACTTAACCTATCCTAGGTATTCCTTAAAGAGGTGGGGTTTCAGGTGTCTCCGGAAGGTGGTGATTGACTCCGCTGTCCTGGCGTCGTGAGGGAGTTTGTTCCACCATTGGGGGGGCCAGGGCAGCGAACAGTTTTGACTGGGCTGAGCGGGAGCTGTACTTCCTCAGTGGTAGGGAGGCGAGCAGGCCAGAGGTGGATGAACGCAGTGCCCTTGTTTGGGTGTAGGGCCTGATCAGAGCCTGGAGGTACTGAGGTGCCGTTCCCCTCACAGCTCCGTAGGCAAGCACCATGGTCTTGTAGCGGATGCGAGCTTCAACTGGAAGCCAGTGGAGAGAACGGAGGAGCGGGGTGACGTGAGAGAACTTGGGAAGGTTGAACACCAGACGGGCTGCGGCGTTCTGGATGAGTTGAAGGGGTTTAATGGCACAGGCAGGGAGCCCAGCCAACAGCGAGTTGCAGTAATCCAGACGGGAGATGACAAGTGCCTGGATTAGGACCTGCGCCGCTTCCTGTGTGAGGCAGGGTCGTACTCTGCGGATGTTGTAGAGCATGAACCTACAGGAACGGGCCACCGCCTTGATGTTAGTTGAGAACGACAGGGTGTTGTCCAGGATCACGCCAAGGTTCTTGGCGCTCTGGGAGGAGGACACAATGGAGTTGTCAACCGTGATGGCGAGATCATGGAACGGGCAGTCCTTCCCCGGGAGGAAGAGCAGCTCCGTCTTGCCGAGGTTCAGCTTGAGGTGGTGATCCGTCATCCACACTGATATGTCTGCCAGACATGCAGAGATGCGATTCGCCACCTGGTCATCAGAAGGAGGAAAGGAGAAGATTAATTGTGTGTCGTCTGCATAGCAATGATAAGAGAGACCATGTGAGGTTATGACAGAGCCAAGTGACTTGGTGTATAGCGAGAATAGGAGAGGGCCAAGAACAGAGCCCTGGGGGACACCAGTGGTGAGAGCGCGTGGTGAGGAGACAGATTCTCGCCACGCCACCTGGTAGGAGCGACCTGTCAGGTAGGACGCAATCCAAGCGTGGGCCGCGCCGGAGATGCCCAACTCGGAGAGGGTGGAGAGGAGGATCTGATGGTTCACAGTATCGAAGGCAGCCGATAGATCTAGAAGGATGAGAGCAGAGGAGAGAGAGTTAGCTTTAGCAGTGCGGAGCGCCTCCGCGATACAGAGGAGAGCAGTCTCAGTTGAGTGACTAGTCTTGAAACCTGACTGATTTGGATCAAGAAGGTCATTCAGAGAGAGATAGCGGGAGAGCTGGCCAAGGACGGCACGTTCAAGAGTTTTGGAGAGAAAAGAAAGAAGGGATACTGGTCTGTAATTGTTGACATCGGAGGGATCGAGTGTAGGTTTTTTCAGAAGGGGTGCAACTCTCGCTCTCTTGAAGACGGAAGGGACGTAGCCAACGGTCAGGGATGAGTTGATGAGCGAGGTGAGGTAAGGGAGAAGGTCTCCGGAAATGGTCTGGAGAAGAGAGGAGGGGATAGGGTCGAGCGGGCAGGTTGTTGGGCGGCCGGCCGTCACAAGACGCGAGATTTCATCTGGAGAGAGAGGGGAGAAAGAGGTCAGAGCACAGGGTAGGGCAGTGTGAGCAGAACCAGCGGTGTCGTTTGACTTAGCAAACGAGGATCGGATGTCGTCGACCTTCTTTTCAAAATGGTTTGCCCTCTGCAATCTTTAAATGGAATCTTCAGCTCATTCAGCTTATTATCTATCTTATCTAAGATGACAATGGACAGATTCAAGCCTGTTGTAACCTCAAAATTCACAAAGCCGAGGAAGTGCTCCTTGATCTCTGGCTTTCCCTTTAAGGTCACGCTTCTCAGAATAATGGACATTTGCTCCTGGTGACAGTCCAAGATAATGGAGAATAAATTTGAGTCTCTTACTTGAGTCATTATTGCTTCAAGAATGTTTTCACTCACAATCTGTATTCGCTCATCCTGTGGTGCTTCCCAAGGTCATGAACATGTGTCTCTCCATCTTTACTTTTGCTGAGATGATTTTGCCAGTAATTCAACCTCTTTTAGGAAGTTTCCATTGTCTGGTTGGATGAGTTTGTCTCATGAACCCATGAATGCTTAGGTTTCTTTCAGCCAGAGACTGGGTGATACAATTAAATGTGCAAGGACATCCTGCCATCTGTCTTTTAGAGTCCAAAATTATAATTGTATCTGGTCAAGAGTCTGTCCCTGACTTGGACGCAGATCAAGTTCTCTCCACTTAAAACCTCTTTGGGATAGGGGGCAGCATTTTCACTTCTGGATAAATAGCGTGCCCAGTTGCAACTTCCTGCTACTCATGCCAAGAATATAAGATATGCAAATTATCAGTAGATTTGCATAGAAAACACTCTGAAGTTCTAAAACCGTTTGAATTATGTATGTGAGTATAACAGAACTTATGTAGCAGGCAAAACCCAGAGGACTAACCATTCAGAAAAAAAAGATTGAGGTCACTGTCTATTCAATAAGATTTCATTGGGACACTAGATTTCTTAGGAGCTTGTTTGCAGTTCCTACCGCTTCCACTGGATGTCACCAGTCTTTGGAAATTGGTTGAGGTTATTCCTTTGTGTAATGAAGTACGGCCATCTTGGATCAGGGTAACATTATGTGTACTGTTTGAGAGTTGCGCAAGACTAGGGAAGTAGCGTTAGTTTGTGATCCTCCTGTATTGAAAACAGATAGACCCGTCTTCAATTTGATCGATTATTAACGTTTTAATTAATCATATTTTTTTGCGTGTGTTCAGGGCTACCGTCACGGTGTTTCAGACTGGCGTTGATATTTGACCAGTCATTCATATTTTTGACCTTCCTTTATTATTTTGTAGTGTTTTGTAGAAAATAGCTTACATCAAAAATAGTACACGCCGTTGTTTTTGATTGAGTATGAAAGCCAGCTCCTGGTAATATTTTACAGTCCTGCTTTGAATGGACCTCTGCACACTAACACAGCCCTCATAAAGTCTGCTTCTACACCTGAAATGCTTGCTGTTGGGAGTTTTAGGCTGGGTTTCTGTACAGCATGTTGTGGCACAAGCTGATGTAAGAAGGGCTTTATAAATACATTTGAATTGATTTGTTAAGACTGGGGGCCAATCTGCTCGGTCATTTGATGGAGCAGCAACTCTTCTATTAGCTGCTTGTATTTGATGCTGGCTGTACACCTCTGGTTGTGCTAGTACTGGCTGAGGCTGCCTGTACTTCATCATAGGTCTGTGTTAGTACTTGCTGAAGCTACCAGTACTGGGTCTATGTAGTATTTGCTGAAGCCCGGCTGTACTGGGTCTGTGTTAGTACTTGCTGAAGCTACCAGTACTGGGTCTATGTAGTATTTGCTGAAGCCCGGCTGTACTGGGTCTGTGTTAGTACTTGCTGAAGCTACCAGTACTGGGTCTATGTAGTATTTACTGAAGCCCGGCTGTACTGGGTCTGTGTTAGTACTTGCTGAAGCTACCAGTACTGGGTCTATGTAGTATTTGCTGAAGCCCGGCTGTACTGGGTCTGTGTTAGTACTTGCTGAAGCTACCAGTACTGGGTCTATGTAGTATTTACTGAAGCCCGGCTGTACTGGGTCTGTGTTAGTACTTGCTGAAGCTACCAGTACTGGGTCTATGTAGTATTTACTGAAGCCCGGCTGTACTGGGTCTGTGTTAGTACTTGCTGAAGCTACCAGTACTGGGTCTATGTAGTATTTGCTGAAGCCCGGCTGTACTGGGTCTGTGTTAGTACTTGCTGAAGCTACCAGTACTGGGTCCATGTAGTATTTGCTGAAGCCCGGCTGTACTGGGTCTGCTTGTACTGTCTGATGATCTAGCATCTCCTCTGCTGACAAACGTAAGCATAGCACATGTAAAATATAGATCACAATACTATGATCAATTTCATCAGCTGCATCAGGCCCATTCAAACTGGCTTCCCCAGATTTAATTTTTATACATTTTCAAATATAAAATATTATTTATATGATGGCTTGGCAGAATACATGATGGTTATTATTTACTGAGAGATATGCATCCATATCGCCCAGTATGCCAATCTAATAAACATTTTAAATTCAATAAATAAATCAATAGTCAATGTCAATCCATTGCTTTACATCTTGCATTAGTCCAGAGTTGTAGCTAAACCTTGACTGAGAGACTAGATAATCATTGTCTTGTTTTAAAATTATGTGCCTATGACGAGTGCCATCATCATTTATTGTCTGGACTGGTCCCCAGAGGTTGCTGCACTAGTATCACTTTGTCCACGTGCTCACGTGATGCCGTTATCTTTTCCCGAGCTGCAGTTTATAAACACCATTAGCGTTCACCAAACATAATAAACAGTTGTATTTCACTCCCACTTTTGTCAGGCACAAAGTCACAGAACACAGCCCTGGAAGTGGCTGGCAAGCAAGCAAGAAAGACAGACCAAGAGATGCACTGCCCAGCTAGGTTAGCAAGACAGACAAGAGAGAGATGCACTGCAAGCTAGCCCATCAATTTAACGTTACTGTTATTTGCTGACATCAAACTTGGAGAGGACAGAACATAAGTGGTGATTTTTTCTTCTTCTCTTTAGTGACCAGAAGGATTGTTGTAAACATTGACACCAGCTTTGACACCAGTGTAATTTGCGTAATTTGCACAACTTGCATGGTGAATGTATAGGGCCACCCAGCTCTGAACTCAGTCTTGTCTAATATAGAGTTTGGAACCTCAAAGAACATGCAAATTACTTTTGAGTTTGGATTACAATAAAGTCAACAAATCATGCCCCCTTTTGCCAACTTCCACATGTCCAATCACCCCTCTGCCCACTTTGCTCCACTTCATTGAATAGGGCTCTGTTGTTTCATCGCTTGGAACACCTTCAAAGGACGGCCTTTTGAGACTGAAAGCCCTGTATGGATTGGCCAATGCTTTCACAGTCAAAGTTTTATGACTTGCATGCCCTGCCGAAAGACCCAATGTGGGATAGGTGGTAGGAGTTCGCCGGTCCCCAAGTGTGCACCAGTTACGCTAGCTTGGAGTGCAATGACCAGTGGTAAAGAGAATAACCAGAGATACTAGAATATAATGACCTCTCTGGTCTAACTTAGTTAACTAAGCTAACCGGTGGTGGTAAGACCTTTAAACAGGTCAACATTCACAAGGCTGCAGGGCCCAACGGATTACCAAGACACATACTCAGAGCATGTGCTGACCAATGGTAAGCATCTTCACTGACATTTTCATACTCTCCCTGACTGAGTTCGTAATACTTACATGTTTCAAGCAGACCAACATAGTACCTGTGCACAAAAACGCCACGGTAACGTGTCTATATGACTACCTCCCTGTAGCACTCACATCTGATACCATGAAGAGGTTTGAAAGGCAGGTTATGGCTCACATTAACACAACCATCCCAGAAAGCCTATCACATTTATTGTGTGTTGTCTAGATACTGATGATTATGTAACATTATTATTTCATATTGCTTGCGAGGCAGGCTACTTGCTAACTACAGCTAAAGTTAGCATACAAGTTAGTTTGTAGCTCATGAAAGTGTTTTCTGTATTGTCTAGGGCAAAATTAAATAATGGATGCAGCTATGGTGGTAACTAACAGATGTCTGAGTCTGACTAATGCAGTGAACTAGGAGAAACAAACCCTGATGGCATCACCGGCCTAAATCTAACCCAATCTGGAGCTACAGTCCGTCTACATCTGTAAAGCAAACGACTGCCTGGCCTGGTTCACCAACTATTTCTTAGATAGAGTTCAGTGTGTCAAATCGGAGGGCCTGTTGACCAGACCTCTGACAGTCTCTATGGGGGTGCCACAGGGTTCAATTATTGGGCTGACTCTTTTCTCTGTATATATCAATGTTGTCGCTCTTGCTGCTGGTGATTCTCTGATCCACCTCTAAGCAGACGACACCATTCTGTATGCATTTGGCCCTTCTTTGGACACTGTGTTAACAAACCTCCAAACGAGCTTCAATGCCATACAACACTCCTTCCGTGGCCTCCAACTGGTCTTAAATGCTAGTAAAACTAAATGCATGCTCTTCAACCGATTGCTACCCGCCCGACTAGCATCATTACTCTGGACGGTTCTGACTTAGAATATTTGGACAACTACAAACACCTAGGTGTCTGGGTAGACTGTAAACCCTCCTTCCAGACTCACATTAAGCATCTCAAATACAAAATTACATCTAGAATCGGCTTCCTATTTCATAACAAAGCCTCCGTCAGTCATTCTGCCAAACATATCCTCGTAAAACTGACTAACCTACCGATCCTCGACATCGGCGATGTCATTTACAAAATAGCCTCCAACACTCTACTCAGTAAATTGGATGCAGTCTATCACAGTGCCATCCGTTTTGTCACCAAGCCCCATATGCTACCCACCACTGCGACCTGTATGCTCTCGTTGGCTGGCCCTTGCTACACCCGTCGCCAGACCCACCGGCTCCAGGTCATCTATAAGTCTCTGATAGGTAAAGCCCCACCTTATCCCAGCTCACAGGTCACCGTAGCAACACCCACGAGTAGCACATGCTCCAGCAGGTATATTTCAATGGTCATCCCCAAAGCCAACAACTCCTTTGGCCGCCCTCCGCTTCCTGTTCTCTTCTGTCAATGACTGGAACGAATTGCAAAAATCACTCAAGCTGGAGACTATATCTCCCTCAATAACTTTAAGCATCAGCTGTCAGAGCAGGTTACCGATCACTGCACCAATACACAGCCCATCTGTAAATAGCCCATCCAACTACCTCATCCCCATATTGTTTTAGTTTTTTTGCTCTTCGCACCTCAGTATCCCTACTTGCACATCTATCACTCCAGTGTTAATGCTAAATTGTTGGCTACTATGGCCTATTTATTGCCTCACCTCCCTAATCTTACTACATTTGCACACACTGTACATATATTTTTCTATTGTGTTATGGACAGTACGTCTGTTTATCCCATGTGTAACTCTGTTGTTTTTTGTTGCACTGCTTTGCTTCGTCTTGGCCAGGATACAGTTGTTAATGAGAACTTGTTCTCAACTGGCCTACCTGGTTAAATAAAGGTGAACAAAAACAATAGGCCTTCCACTAGTTACCACAACCATAAAGTAACATTTGCTACATAATAAAAATTATTTAATTAGCTTTTTGGTCTTAATTTAATGGTAGGATTAGAAATAAGCTTAGCAGTGTAGTTAATGTTAGGGTTAGGTTTAGGTTCTAAATCATAAGATAAATTCTATAAATAGGCAAGGTTTATGACTTTGTGGCTCTGGTAATTGGTGACAACCCAAAATTTGCTTGACCGATGTTACTCCCCATTTATCATGCAAAAATCTTACCATCGTGTAATAGTTCTCAATCGTTGTCATCTTTCTGATTTGTGTTCTGATTGTGACGTTATACTGTAAAGTTTCTCCCAGGGTGAAAATGTTCCCAGTTCAATAATTGCACACAGCTCTTTATGTAGATTTTTTTAATTAAAAAAAAATGCTTATTGTTATTTTTTATTTATTTAACCTTTTATTTAAGAACAAATTCAAATTCTACAATGGCGGCCTACACCGGCCAAAATCGGACGACGCTGGGCCAATTGTGTGCAGTCCCAGTCACGGCAGGTTGTGATACAGTCTGGATACCCTGATGGCACAGACAGCTTTGTCTACAACGGTAACGTTTGTTTTGTAAAAAGTTATATATAAAAAGATCTGGTTTGATAAACTAGCCAAGCAGATTAAAACTAGTAGAGTCATTTTGGTTGTGAAGTGCATTATTAAAAAACATTGTCCTTCCTTTATAACAAAATGCTATTTATCACTTGGCTGTCTATTGTATCACCCTGTCACAGGCCCTCCCAGTCAACACCACCTCATAAGATGAGGAAGTACATTGTTTATGCAAATTTCCTATTGCAGTTGTCCGAGAGATGTCCCGTTTGCAGCAACATACAACACATAGAGAACCAGTAAGGGGACCCTCAGCATCACACAGACATGCCCTCACTATGAGCATTCCTATAAATGGACCTGGTCAAAGGTCAAAACTGTTGAGTTTTTTCCCAATTCACCTTCATAACCTAGCTTGGTAGAACCAGCCTTATCGCTGTGTTTATGATATCTGAAGTGAAACACAAATGTGAATGCAACAATCAGGTTGGTTACATGCTAATCATAACCACCATTGATAATGTAATCAGTACTCTGTGTGTGTGTGGCAGACCAGAATCTTTGAGGTGCCAAGAGCTGATCTAAGCTGCCATGCCCATCAACTGGGTGCTGGCAAAGACCTTACATCCAGCCTAGCCTATTGACTACTCACCAACGGTTTTCGACGGGGAGACCATAATTAAGTAGGTTTAGTCTGACCTGCTCAAACTTCCACATAGCATTTTTGTTTGTCATATATCACCTATCCTAACTACCATTAGCATCTATGGACCCAGCACTTGTGGACTTCCAAGATTATGTGATGGAGTCCTGACTGACAGACAGGCTTGATACTGACACCTCTGAATGGAGAGAGACCTGGCATTCAACACATCCACAATGTGGGACTGAAGGTGATTACTAATAATATAGTACAGCAGAATTGTCCAGTATTTGTAGATCCCTTTTCATCCCATGTGTCACTGATGAACTCTGTCTCAGCTCTGCCTGTCTCTACAGATGGAGAGGACTGTTTATGTTTTTGCCAGCCTTGGTCATTTGACCATAATTGGGTAGGTTTTATCTGACATGTTCAATCTTTAGCAACATACCTGTTTGTGTCCTAACTGCCATTCAGCGACAGCTCACCCATTAGGGCGTTATGGGTGGTGCCCCACTTGTGATTGGTAAAAACAAAATGTGTCAGAATTATGTTCTCAATGTTCATAAACCCAATTGAATTAATTACTCAGCCTGAAACCCAGAATTTGTAACAAACTGGTTGAAATGAATCAGACGTAGGCCCAGCTACAATAGTCAAATGTTTATTCACGGGAACGTTCTGGTGTGCACAGTACAAAGACCTTCATTTTATTGCGACACACATACTTCCACACAAAACAGTTATCATATGCCCACACTGTCCTGCTACCCAGTCGACGTAGGAGCGAGACCCTGGGAAGTTCTGAGTGCCGAGACCCCGGGGAGTTCTCAGTGCCCCAGCCAAGGTTGGCCCCGAATCTTGCTCAGACAGTCCGTTATCAAGATACTAGATATATTGTCACCAAAACATGAATTCTGACTATGAACTACACTCCCAGATATATAATTCTGCTGACTAAATCACACACAGCATTAAAATAGTCTATTGAATCTAATCAATTTAATACAATCATATAGTTTCAGAGTTATGGTTTCAGAATGTAATATTCTAATCATTCTAATCATATAATTGTATTAACAGATATTGGTCAAATTAAATAAAAAGTTGACATACATATTATTTGTGTCTCGTTTCAGGAAACTAGGAGTATGTCGAAAGTCACGACTTCACAGGAGCGCCATTTTAACGTAAACTCAAAAAGATTAAATAATATGCTTTCATGTGCCTTAATAACAAACGTGTTTGCCATCTGTAAAAATTCATACAATTGTTAAATTACGAGCCTAGTTGGTTTAACCAAGGAAAAAAGCAGCAACCTTCTCCACTTTCTGGATACTTGCAAGCTCTCCCTCTACATTGCAGTTTATTATTAAAAGCAAAGAAATAGAAGTGTAACATCCAGAATGGATTCTTTATAAGAGAACTGAATCAATACTAAGTCAGATAAAATATAATACACAATAAATAAAGTACACACTAGAATATACACTATAGACAAGACCAGTACAAATATCAATGTGCAGGGATACAGGTGAATGTTGAGTTAGACATGTACACGCAATCAGAGGTAAGATTGTAGCGCAGCATGATAAAACATGATAAACACTAGCAAGGGAATGGTGATTGTATTAACGTGTGTTTGTGTGCGAGACTGTCAGTGTATATGACGTCACCAAATGTATGTGGCTACCTGCTCATCAAACATCTCATTCCAAAATAATGTGCATTAGTATATGGTGATCGTGTGAACATGTTTGATTGAACGTGTGTGTGTGTGTGTGAGAATACGTGTATATATATATATATATATATATATATATATATATATAATACTTGTTCTCCCCACTGTATATATGTATTTGATACACTGCCGATTTTGCAGGTTTTCCAACTTACAAAGCATGTAGAGGTGTGTAATTTCTATCATAGGTACACTTCAACTGTGAGAAACGGAATCTAAAACAAAAATCTAGAAAATCACATTGTATGGTTTTTAAGTAATTAATTTGATTTTTTGCATGACACAAGTATTTGATACATCAGAAAAGCAGAACGTTAGCTTGCCACAAACATGTACATTTAGTGCCTACTACTGTAAGTCTAATGTGTCTTTGGCCCTCTTCGGCATGGCAGCCTTCCCTCTCTGTAGAGATGCATCAGGGGTGAGACCAGGACACTGAAAATGTTAACAATCATTAACAAGGGGAAGATATTGCAGTAGGAGACAAGACTAGATGACAGAGTGGCCCAACCAACAACCACTGGGATGGAGCTCGCCAAGATAATCACCAGGTTGGTTAAGACAATCCCAAAAGCTCTCATCTTATGTGGGTCTGTCGTACCCTGTTTCTTCTCTCCCCTTCTGCCCCCCTCCACCTCTCCTGGAGCAGGCTGCTTCAGCACACGCAGGATGAAGAAGCAGCAGATAGAAATGACGGCCACCCCAAGGCAATAGACACCAATGAGTACTTGAGCTGCAGCTTCTTCATAACCAATTGAGGCGATTGGAGAACATGCAAAAGCGAGCGACAGCAGCCAGACTGTGGTTGAACACGCCACCCTGTACCTCCGGAGCCTGTACTTGAGGAAAGACACAGGTTGGGCCACCGCCAGGTATCTCTCCACACAGATGCAGCTCTGGATCAGGGGCCTGCAGGTCCAGGCGATGTAAAAGAGGACATAAATAACCTTCTGTAAAACTACATTCTGGATGAGTAGGTAGCTGACCACCTCAAGAAAACCCTCGACACATAACATTAGCTCCACTGCAAACAGTTCAATAGGGAAGACCTGGGTGGGTTTGAGACCTCCAGTTAGACTTCCAATCAGAGAGAGCCAGAGGCACGAAACCAGAGCTGGTGCCCCTAGGAAGAAGCACAGGGCCTGGACAGCGTGGCAAATCACTGGCGCAACATAACCCTGGTCCAAGCAAACATCCCATCTGCCAAGGTCAGTGTGATTTCCTGATGTGTTGTTCATGCTTTTGGAACAATATTCGAGCCCACTGAGATATGAGAGAGGGGAGAAAACACAATTCATGACTTTGTTACAATATTTTATTGGCAACAATATACTGATGCAAACATACACAAACATACTTTGATATGCTTAAGTGTACTTTTTTGTCTGACTCTTTCACCTTACATAATCACTCATATCACTCAGCACCTGTCTATCCCAGCCACAGGTTAACCCAGCCACCTGCAGGGACTGACTCTTTCACCTTACATAATCACTCATATCACTCAGCACCTGTCTATCCCAGCCACAGGTTAACCCAGCCACCTGCAAGGACTGACTCTTTCACCTTACATAATCACTCATATCACTCAGCACCTGTCTGTCCCAGCCACAGGTTAACCCAGCCACCTGCAGGGACTGACTGTGTCACCTTACATAATCAAATCATATGGGCTTCAGACATACACATTATTAGTCTGTTTCAATTCAGAATGTCTCTCTAATTGTGTTAGAGCATCCTACAGTATAGGTCAGGATTCCCCAATATATGGCACACACTGATTTGTTTTGGTCAATAACATTATTTTAGTTGTTAGACATGAAATAACAAAATCACCAGTAAATCAGCTTGAAAGTAATTTAGGTTAAAACATTTGTTTTTTAATTTCACCTTTATTTAACCAGGTAGGCTAGTTAAGAACAAGTTCTCATTTGCAACTGCGACCTGGCCAAGATAAAGCATAGCAATTCGACACATACAAAAACACAGAGTTAAACAAAACATAGTCAATAATACAGTAGAACAAAAGAAAACAAAAAGTCTATATACAGTGAGTGCAAATGAGGTAAGATAAGGGAGTTAAGGCAATAAATAGTCTATGGTGGCAAAGTAATTACAATATAGCAATTAAACACTGGATTACTTCCGGGTTGGAGCGAGCGGTCGCATTCGCACTTCGGTCCGCAGGTAGTATTACTTTTCATTACTTTTCATTACATTTCATTATAGTACAACGGTTTGATTTGTCTAATCTTAGCAATTTCTTCTTAGCTAGCTACATAGCCGTCTTTGTATCAAAGGTAATTGCGTAATTATCGTATTTCGTCGTCCTAACGTAGTCTACTGCAGCTAGCCACATAGCTAACGTCCACCGTATAGCAGCACCGTAGGAACTATTACACTCAACTGAACGACTTGATTAGTGTAGTGTTAGCTAGCTACATAGTTGTCTTTGCTGTCTTCGTATCCAAGATAATTGTGTAGTTTAGAGTGTGTAGTCTTAGAGTGATTATCTTAATTTACCGAGGTTAGCTAGCCAGCTATTTGTCGTCCTTAACGTAGGAGACACTGCTAGCTAACAGCTAACAGCTAGCCAACAACAACCCGGTCGCATTCCGCTTCGCTCCACAGGTAGTATCACATTTTCATTTCATTTCATTACAGCACAACGGTTTGATTTGCTTGATCGTAGCTAGCTACATAGCTAGCTACATAGCCGTCCTTGTATCAAAGATAATTGTGTAGTCTAGAGCGATTTTCTAGGTTAGCTAGCCAGCTATTGTCGTTCTTTTAACGCAACGTAACGTAATCAACACTGCTAGCTAGCCAGCTAGCCCCCGAATAGTAGCACTGTAGAAACTATTACACTCAACGGAATGACTTGATTAGTGTAGTGTCAACAACGCAGCCACTGCCAGCTAGCCTACTTCAGCAGTACTGTATCATTTGAATCATTTTAGTCAATAAGATTCTTGCTACGTAAGCTTAACTTTCTGAACATTCGAGACGTGTAGTCCACTTGTCATTCCAATCTCCTTTGCATTAGCATAGCCTCTTCTGTAGCCTGTCAACTATGTGTCTGTCTATCCCTGTTCTCTCCTCTCTGCACAGACCATACAAACGCTCCACACCGCGTGGCCGCGGACACCCTAATCTGGTGGTCCCAGCGCACACGATCCACGTGGAGTTCCAGGTCTCCGGTAGCCTCTGGAACTGCCGATCTGCGGCCAACAAGGCAGAGTTCATCTCAGCCTATGCCTCCCTCCAGTCCCTCGACTTCTTGGCACTGACGGAAACATGGATCACCACAGATAACACTGCTACTCCTACTGCTCTCTCCTCGTCCGCTCCACGTGTTCTCGCACACCCCGAGAGCTTCTGGTCAGCGGGGTGGTGGCACCGGGATCCTCATCTCTCCCAAGTGGTCATTCTCTCTTTCTCCCCTTACCCATCTGTCTATCGCCTCCTTTGAATTCCATGCTGTCACAGTTACCAGCCCTTTCAAGCTTAACATCCTTATCATTTATCGCCCTCCAGGTTCCCTCGGAGAGTTCATCAATGAGCTTGATGCCTTGATAAGCTCCTTTCCTGAGGACGGCTCACCTCTCACAGTTCTGGGCGACTTTAACCTCCCCACGTCTACCTTTGACTCATTCCTCTCTGCCTCCTTCTTTCCACTCCTCTCCTCTTTTGACCCCACCCTCTCACCTTCCCCCCCTACTCACAAGGCAGGCAATACGCTCGACCTCATCTTTACTAGATGCTGTTCTTCCACTAACCTCATTGCAACTCCCCTCCAAGTCTCCGACCACTACCTTGTATCCTTTTCCCTCTCGCTCTCATCCAACACTTCCCACACTGCCCCTACTCGGATGGTATCGCGCCGTCCCAACCTTCGCTCTCTCTCCCCCGCTACTCTCCTCTTCCATCCTATCATCTCTTCCCTCTGCTCAAACCTTCTCCAACCTATCTCCTGATTCTGCCTCCTCAACCCTCCTCTCCTCCCTTTCTGCATCCTTTGACTCTCTATGTCCCCTATCCTCCAGGCCGGCTCGGTCCTCCCCTCCCGCTCCGTGGCTCGACGACTCATTGCGAGCTCACAGAACAGGGCTCCGGGCAGCCGAGCGGAAATGGAGGAAAACTCGCCTCCCTGCGGACCTGGCATCCTTTCACTCCCTCCTCTCTACATTTTCCTCCTCTGTCTCTGCTGCTAAAGCCACTTTCTACCACTCTAAATTCCAAGCATCTGCCTCTAACCCTAGGAAGCTCTTTGCCACCTTCTCCTCCCTCCCATATTGAAGATCAGAATCAACTCCAGAATTAGGCCTCAAAGTTTGCTATCATGCAAATAGCCAATCAAAACTTCAGGCAGGTCCTGATTCTTACGGAAGCAATCTTCATTTTTTTGTTTCAATGTCTTTGTCTGGGTATGTTTGCTTCGTAATGAATTATACACTGCATTCATCACTGAAGGTGGAAATATACAATATGTGATGACATGTTGTAATCATAAGTAACAGACAGACAGGGACCTGAACTGTTGAATCAATCAGATGCTTTATTCAACACTTCTTTCAAAACAAACAGCAATTCATTTCAATGTAGAACATCAGTCAATAGTAGAGGTCACTGCTATATCCATAATGTAATACAAGTTAAAACATGATTTAGCAAAGATAAAATTGTAGCATATACAGTATTTTGGGGGTTAAAGTTCATCAAAACAAGCAAAACAGCTAGGAACAGCAAACCAAGCACCCCCCCCCCCCCACACACACAAACCATAGTTGAACAATAAACCATTTACTACAAATATCAATTCCTCTAAATAGCATGAGCAGTATGATTAACGGAAATGTAACAGAATGGTAATCACAGAAATGCAGGACAACCTTTCCCCTACAGTGAAGTTATCCTTCTCTTTAACCCCGGATAAAGGGCTGATTCCCAGCCCTGTGGACGTAGAGGAGGGGCTGAGTAAAGATACCCAACACCCTGAAGGAGAAAGTAATGTGGGTCAGAAGACACCTGAATGATCTCAAAGAAATGTGATCGTGAAGGATTTCCCTGATGATCGTAGGAGAGTAGTTCAGCATCAAGGTCAGCAGGATGATCTGTACGATACGGGAGGCTCTCCTCTTCATCAGGTTCCCTCCCTCCTATTGTTCACCCTTTCTATACATCCCTCTATTCCCTGGATCGGACCTGCTAGGCATCCTCAGAATGAAGACACTACAGAACACATTGATGACAGAAACGCGGTGAAGATACCAGCGATGAATTCGATACCGCCTCCGGTATCAACCATGGACACCAGGAGGCCAGGAGGCAGTTGAACACCTCTGATCCCAGGTAGACCGTTAGACAGGTGGGCCACACCCACTACCAGCCATAATACTCAAAACTCCCGTGTGATTTAACCTCATGGGATCGGGAAAAGATGAGTTTGGTTTATTTGTTGCTGCAAGTCCTCTGTTACTTTAGTCTCTGAATAATAGGAAGAGCTGAGTTCTAAGACCACAAAGAGGGTGAGATAATCAGTGGATCTGGAGAGGTGGAACACTTAGTGTAAAACTAGTTTTATCATCACAGGATTTAAGACTTAAACACACACAGACTATGTGGTTTTTACAGATTGATGGAAGTTACAGGTTTTTTTTTCAAAACAAGGAAAGATGTTTGCGTTTCCACTCTACCTGGTGTGGCTTGTTCTTATCGGGGAAGAATGAGCGTCTATACATCTGTCCAGGCTTTAGGGTTTAGAACCTACAGTATACTATGAAGAGTTCTCAAAACAAGATCACACTCATATAGATTAGCCTTTATGGGACTAATGTATTGGCTTTTGAATTGACGTGCATCTGCTGTTAAAAGAGCTGATGTTTATATCAGGGGGGGCCCTAATTTTTTTCCGGTGTTTATGGAGCCTAACGGCTTTCTAGAAATGTGCATAGTGTAACAATGACAGTCTCATGCACAGTCAGTCCCCATTCATTTGAATAACATTATGTAATCTTAGTGATAGTCAAGGACCCTAAATTAAATGGACAATATAATATGAAGAAGACAATTCATGACTTATGTGATGTTAAATTAATCAGCCTAATCCCCTACCATCCTAAAATAAATTGCATTATAAATAGAAAAAAAACAAAATCCAACATAAATTATCAACATGTGATGCAGCTTTAGTTAAAGGGGTGAATACTACATCCATTGTTGGACTTTTAAATTAATTATATAACCAGTGATTTTCAAGGGAATATACCTTATTAATGCCTCATGAGCTTAGTTCAACTGTCGTACCCCATCAGAACCCCAAAATAATAGCTTGTCTAAAAAAAGTTAACGTAAAAACTACTGTATAGCCTCAAAACATAACGTTGATATTATGGATGTTCCACTTTATTGTTTGAATTGCAGATTGACCCTTTAACAACAAGTTCAATGCTAGCATGCTGTATTTCACAAAATGACATGAAATTAATCAGTTAAAAAATTGCAAAAAATCTTCCACTATTTGCCGTGTCCAAGTACAGTATGTTTAAACTACAGTTGCAGGCACTAAAAAGTTAGACTGCGCCACGGTATTGGCAGAACAATTTTAATCAAATGCGTATTTAGAAAAATGCTCTATATTTTCCTAGAGATAGTTTGTCACATAAACCTGTTCTTTAAGTGCCCACAACTGTCAGTCTAACGTGTCTCCGGCCCTCTACGGCATGACAGCCGTCCCTCTCTGTAGAGGTGCATCAGGGGTGAGACCAGGACACTGAAGATGTTAACAATCATTAACAAGGGGAAGACATTGCAAATGTAGTCAAGACAGGATGACACAGTGGCGTAACCAACGACAACCGGGATGGAACTTGCAAAGATAATCAACAGGTTTGTTAAGACGATCCCAAAAGCTCTCATCTTATGTGGGTCTGTCATCCCCTGTTTCTTCTCTCCTCCTCTGCCCCCCTCTACCTCTCCTGGACCAGGCTGCTTCAGCACACGCAGGATGAAGAAGCAGCAGAGAGAAATGATGGTTAACCCAAGGCAATAGACACTAATGAGTACTTGAACTCCAGCTTCTTCATAACTGATTGAGGCGATTTGAGAACATGCAAAAGCGAGCGACAGCAGCCAGACTGTGGTTGAACACGCCACCCTGTACCTCCGGAGCCTGTACTTGAGGAAAGACACAGGTTGGACCACAGCCATGTAGTGCTCCACACAGATGCAGCTCTGGAGCAGGGGCCTGCAGGTCCAGGAGAGGATATAGAGGAAAAAAACAACATGCAGTAACATGACATTCTGTATGAAGTAGCTGATCACCTCAACGAGACCCTCGATACAGAACACCAGTTCCACTGCAAACAGGTTAACAGGGAAGATCTGGGTGGGTTTGAGACCTCCAGAGAGACTTCCAGTCAGAGAGAGCCAGAGACACCAGACCAGAGTTGGTGTCCCTAGGAGGAAGCACAGGACCTGGGCAGCACCAGACAGCACTGGCCCAACATAGCCCTGGGTCAAGAAAAAATCCCAGCCGATGTTAGTGTGGTTTCCTGAAGAGACATTCATCCTTGTGGAACAATATCCGAGCACACTGGGGTACGAGAGAGAGGAGATTAAACAATTAATTACTTTATGTTTCAATATATTGTTGGCAAAATAGTGATGCAATAAACTGAAACAAAAATACATAAAAAATAACTATATCTATTGTTATGTTAGTCAAGATATTGTACATTGTCTCAGAAAGTCTGAATGAAAATATGAGATGTAAAACCTTTAGCGGAAGATAACATCCTCAATAATGATAAAATGTACCATAACCTACCCTCGTTGTTTTTGTTCCTTGGACCTTGATTCACAGTATTCCTAATTCTCTCCTCTGAGACCAACCCAATGGTACAACACCTACATGTATAAGTGATTTAAGCCAAAGCTCTCTGTCCTGTGTTCTTCCCAACAAGTCACGTCTTGTGTTATTTACATACACACACCTGTGGGCGTTGATAAATTGAGCACCATTGTATGACCAGTTTACAGTGAGCCATTATATTTGACTAGAAATCCCATCAAAACATAGAATCAACAAACAAAACAGACAAATTGCATATGCCAAATGCTTCACATTTACACACACACACACACACACACACACACACACACACACACACACACACACACACACACACACACACACACACACACACACACACACACACACACACACACACACACACACACACACACACACACACACACACACACACACACACACACACACACACACACACACACACACACACACACACACACACACACACACACACACGCAGAATAGGTTTGCACTTACAGGTAAACCATTTGTTATATCTTCATAAACAAATACATACTGTACATTCTATGTTTAAAAACACATCATTTCTCAAACATTTTTTATTTAATTTATTAATTATTGTCTACTGTAGAGTCACATATGTCCAGTTCGTAAGGAGTAAAATTCTGTGGGCTAGTAAGTAGTAGCTGGTAAATCAGTCATGGTAACGTATTGTAATGACTTCGATAAAACATAAATGTGTGAATGTCCACAACAGTTCTTGAATTATCGAATAAAAAGGCCATCACTCTGTAGGAGAAGCGGAGTACAGCATGTCTTGTGGGGCGACGGGTAGCCTAGTGGTTAGAGCTCAGTCCTTGGTATCCCCGACTGGGAACTGTGGGAGCAACCTGGAGGGCCCTGTCTGACTGTGCAGCTGTCACATTGGTGACAAAGGTCCGCCACATCCCTCTTAGGCTGACAGCAGTAGAAGCCCTGAGGGAAGCGGCAGAGGGTTTTGTGTCCTCCATGTATGCCCTGGAGCATAGCCTGCCACAATGCCTTGGGGACCACCACCTGCCACCTGTTTTCTACTATAGAATGCTACCAACTCTTCCAACAGTGGCCTCTGCTGCACCTCCACCCACTGTAGCACCGACTTTAACCTGTGTCCTGCTCCTCCACCCACTGTAGCACCGACTTTAACCTGTGTCCTGCTCCTCCATCCACTGTAGCACTGACTTTAATCTGTGTCCTGCTCCTCCATCCACTGTAGCACCGACTTTAATCTGTGTCCTGCTCCTCCACCCACTGTAGCACCGACTTTAACCTGTGTCCTGCTCCTCCATCCACTGTAGCACTGACTTTAATCTGTGTCCTGCTCCTCCATCCACTGTAGCACCGACTTTAATCTGTGTCCTGCTCCTCCACCCACTGTAGCACCGACTTTAACCTGTGTCCTGCTCCTCCATCCACTGTAGCACTGACTTTAACCTGTGTCCTGCTCCTCCACCCACTGTAGCACCGACTTTAACCTGTGTCCTGCTCCTCCATCCACTGTAGCACTGACTTTAATCTGTGTCCTGCTCCTCCATCCACTGTAGCACCGACTTTAATCTGTGTCCTGCTCCTCCACCCACTGTAGCACCGACTTTAACCTGTGTCCTGCTCCTCCATCCACTGTAGCACTGACTTTAATCTGTGTCCTGCTCCTCCATCCACTGTAGCACCGACTTTAATCTGTGTCCTGCACCTCCACCCACTGTAGCACCGACTTTAACCTGTGTCCTGCTCCTCCACCCACTGTAGCACCGACTTTAACCTGTGTCCTGCTCCTCCATCCACTGTAGCACTGACTTTAATCTGTGTCCTGCTCCTCCATCCACTGTAGCACCGACTTTAATCTGTGTCCTGCTCCTCCACCCACTGTAGCACCGACTTTAACCTGTGTCCTGCTCCTCCATCCACTGTAGCACTGACTTTAATCTGTGTCCTGCTCCTCCATCCACTGTAGCACCGACTTTAATCTGTGTCCTGCTCCTCCACCCACTGTAGCACCGACTTTAACCTGTGTCCTGCTCCTCCATCCACTGTAGCACTGACTTTAACCTGTGTCCTGCTCCTCCACCCACTGTAGCACCGACTTTAACCTGTGTCCTGCTCCTCCATCCACTGTAGCACTGACTTTAATCTGTGTCCTGCTCCTCCATCCACTGTAGCACCGACTTTAATCTGTGTCCTGCTCCTCCACCCACTGTAGCTCCGACTTTAACCTGTGTCCTGCTCCTCCATCCACTGTAGCACTGACTTTAATCTGTGTCCTGCTCCTCCATCCACTGTAGCACCGACTTTAATCTGTGTCCTGCACCTCCACCCACTGTAGCACCGACTTTAATCTGTGTCCTGCTCCTCCATCCACTGTAGCACCGACTTTAATCTGTGTCCTGCTCCTCCACCCACTGTAGCACCGACTTTAATCTGTGTCCTGCTCCTCCACCCACTGTAGCACCGACTTTAATCTGTGTCCTGCTCCTCCACCCACTGTAGCACCGACTTTAATCTGTGTCCTGCTCCTCCACCCACTGTAGCACCGACTTTAATCTGTGTCCTGCTCCTCCACCCACTGTAGCACCGACTTTAATCTGTGTCCTGCTCCTCCACCCACTGTAGCACCGACTTTAATCTGTGTCCTGCTCTTCCACCCACTGTAGCACCGACTTTAATCTGTGTCCTGCTCTTCCACCCACTGTAGCACCGACTTTAATCTGTGTCCTGCTCCTCCACCCACTGTAGCACCGACTTTAATCTGTGTCCTGCTCCTCCATCCACTGTAGCACCGACTTTAATCTGTGTCCTGCTGTTCCACCCACTGTAGCACCGACTTTAATCTGTGTCCTGCTGTTCCACCCACTGTAGCACCGACTTTAATCTGTGTCCTGCTCCTCCATCCACTGTAGCACCGACTTTAATCTGTGTCCTGCTCCTCCATCCACTGTAGCACCGACTTTTATCTGTGTCCTGCTCTTCCACCCACTGTAGCACCGACTTTAATCTGTGTCCTGCTCTTCCACCCACTGTAGCACCGACTTTAATCTGTGTCCTGCTCTTCCACCCACTGTAGCACCGACTTTAATCTGTGTCCTGCTCCTCCATCCACTGTAGCACCGACTTTAATCTGTGTCCTGCTCCTCCATCCACTGTAGCACCGACTTTAATCTGTGTCCTGCTCCTCCACCCACTGTAGCACCAACTTTAATCTGTGTCCTGCTCCTCCACCCACTGTAGCACCGACTTTAATCTGTGTCCTGCTCTTCCACCCACTGTAGCACCGACTTTAATCTGTGTCCTGCTGTTCCACCCACTGTAGCACCGACTTTAATCTGTGTCCTGCTGTTCCACCCACTGTAGCACCGACTTTAATCTGTGTCCTGCTCCTCCATCCACTGTAGCACCGACTTTAATCTGTGTCCTGCTCCTCCATCCACTGTAGCACCGACTTTTATCTGTGTCCTGCTCTTCCACCCACTGTAGCACCGACTTTAATCTGTGTCCTGCTCTTCCACCCACTGTAGCACCGACTTTAATCTGTGTCCTGCTCTTCCACCCACTGTAGCACCGACTTTAATCTGTGTCCTGCTCCTCCATCCACTGTAGCACCGACTTTAATCTGTGTCCTGCTCCTCCATCCACTGTAGCACCGACTTTAATCTGTGTCCTGCTCCTCCACCCACTGTAGCACCAACTTTAATCTGTGTCCTGCTCCTCCACCCACTGTAGCACCGACTTTAATCTGTGTCCTGCTCTTCCACCCACTGTAGCACCGACTTTAATCTGTGTCCTGCTCTTCCACCCACTGTAGCACCGACTTTAATCTGTGTCCTGCTCCTCCATCCACTGTAGCACCGACTTTAATCTGTGTCCTGCTCCTCCACCCACTGTAGCACCAACTTTTATCTGTGTCCTGCTCTTCCACCCACTGTAGCACCGACTTTAATCTGTGTCCTGCTCTTCCACCCACTGTAGCACCGACTTTAATCTGTGTCCTGCTCTTCCACCCACTGTAGCACCGACTTTAATCTGTGTCCTACTTCTCCATCCACTGTAGCACCGACTTTAATCTGTGTCCTGCTTCTCCATCAACTGTAGCACCGACTTTAATCTGTGTCCTGCTTCTCCACCCACTGTAGCACCGACTTTAATCTGTGTCCTGCTCCTCCACCCACTGTAGCATCGACTTTAATCTGTGTCCTGCTCCTCCACCCACTGTAGCACCGACTTTAATCTGTGTCCTGCTCCTCCACCCACTGTAGCACTGACTTTAATCTGTGTCCTGCTCTTCCACCCACTGTAGCACCGACTTTAATCTGTGTCCTGCTCCTCCACCCACTGTAGCACCGACTTTAATCTGTGTCCTGCTTCTCCATCCACTGTAGCACCGACTTTAATCTGTGACCTGCTCCTCCACCCACTGTAGCACCGACTTTAATCTGTGTCCTGCTCCTCCACCCACTGTAGCACCGACTTTAATCTGTGTCCTGCTCCTCCACCCACTGTAGCACCGACTTTAATCTGTGTCCTGCTCTTCCACCCACTGTAGCACCGACTTTAATCTGTGTCCTGCTCTTCCACCCACTGTAGCACCGACTTTAATCTGTGTCCTGCTCTTCCACCCACTGTAGCACCGACTTTAATCTGTGTCCTGCTCTTCCACCCACTGTAGCACCGACTTTAATCTGTGTCCTGCTCCTCCATCCACTGTAGCACCGACTTTAATCTGTGTCCTGCTCCTCCACCCACTGTAGCACCGACTTTTATCTGTGTCCTGCTCTTCCACCCACTGTAGCACCGACTTTAATCTGTGTCCTGCTCTTCCACCCACTGTAGCACCGACTTTAATCTGTGTCCTGCTCTTCCACCCACTGTAGCACCGACTTTAATCTGTGTCCTACTTCTCCATCCACTGTAGCACCGACTTTAATCTGTGTCCTGCTTCTCCATCAACTGTAGCACCGACTTTAATCTGTGTCCTGCTTCTCCACCCACTGTAGCACCGACTTTAATCTGTGTCCTGCTCCTCCACCCACTGTAGCACCGACTTTAATCTGTGTCCTGCTCCTCCACCCACTGTAGCACCGACTTTAATCTGTGTCCTGCTCCTCCACCCACTGTAGCACTGACTTTAATCTGTGTCCTGCTCTTCCACCCACTGTAGCACCGACTTTAATCTGTGTCCTGCTCCTCCACCCACTGTAGCACCGACTTTAATCTGTGTCCTGCTTCTCCATCCACTGTAGCACCGACTTTAATCTGTGACCTGCTCCTCCACCCACTGTAGCACCGACTTTAATCTGTGTCCTGCTCTTCCACCCACTGTAGCACCGACTTTAATCTGTGTCCTGCCCCTCCACCCACTGTAGCACCGACTTTAATCTGTGTCCTGCTCCTCCACCCAATCTAGCACTGTCTTTTAAATCTGTCCTGCTCCTGTTGCTGCTTCCATTTAGCCACATCAACAGCTTGCAGCTGACAGCAGACAGGCCCACTCACCTGGCATACTGAGGCACAGACCCACTCCTCCACACACAGCTCTCTCTCACGGAACTCTTTCCTCTCACAGTGATGGCACTTACAGGGCATTACAGGGCCGACAGGACATGGAGTCTGCGTTAGTGGGGCGTGCCCCCACCCCCCTGTGTACCACTGTGAAGTCTTGCATCTAAAACTTCTCCAACCAGCTTGTGACCTGCCCCTCTGTGTCTTTGAAATAAATTAGTCACTGAAGAGAGGAGTGGTCAGTTCAGGTAGTACTTGAACCGTTTGATGGACTCCACTACAGCGAGAAGCTCTCGCAGAGTGAACTTAACAGCGCTCATGTTTGTTGAATGTTTTGCTGAAGTACGTTACCACTCTCTGCCCTGCCTTGTCGGCCTGTGCCAGCACTCCACCTATGCCCACATTGTTCACATCTGTGTCCAGGATAAAAAGCAAGGTGGGGTCAGGGGGGTCAAGCACGAGGGCCTCGATCAGAGCACCCTTGAGGGTGTTAAAGGCATCCTAGCACTCCCCTGTCCATGTGAAACCCCATACTAACCCTGTTGTAGTATAAGGCCAGGCACAGGAAGCTCTCCAGCTGCTGCTGGTGGTCAGCTTCTGCTGGTCTCAGGCAGCCCACATGTTGTCCTTCATAGTGCAGATTCCCTCTTCCAGCCACTTGGTGCCCCAAGAAGGTACATCACTCTTCATTGAGTGTCATTTCTCAGAGTGGAGCTTCAGACTTATGGCAGCCACCCTCTCCAACACACACCGTAGCAACCCCAGGGCCAACTGGAAGGAGCTGCCATGGGCCAGATTGTTGTTGAAGTAGACCAGACACTCAGGTGATACCAGCCATCAACCTATCCATTTACTGCTCAAATGTAACTTGAGTGTTGCACAGGCCGAAGCGCAGGACCTTTAACTGTTGGATTAAGTAGTCTGAGGAGCAGCTCTAATGAACTTCTCCTCTGCAAAATTGTTACTTGACTTGAGTCCACATCTCTGGCCAGAACTGTTTATATTAAGGTGCAGGGCCACCAAGATACTTTTGGAGTAAAATTGTATTAGAAGTGCAGGAGCTCAAGCAGTAGAAAATCTCAGGTGCCGGTACTCAGCTTGGTGAACTCCTGCCCAAGTCAGGCACTGGGAGAACGCCAGGAGAATGCAGGGGGTCAGTAGTGAACGTAGGGGGTCAGGCACTGGGAGAACGCCAGGAGAATGCAGGGGGTCAGTAGTGAACGTAGGGTGTCAGGCACTGGGAGAACACCAGGAGAATTCAGGGGGTCAGTGGTGGACGTATGGGGTCAGGCACTGGGAGAATGCCAGGAGAATGCAGGCTGTCAGTGGTGGACGTAGGGGGTCAGGCACTGGGAGAACGCCAGGAGTATGCAGGGGGTCAGTAGTGAACGTAGGGTGTCAGGCACTGGGAGAAGGCCAGGAGAATGCAGGGGGTCAGTAGTGAACGTAGGGTGTCAGGCACTGGGAGAACGCCAGGAGAATGCAGGGGGTCAGTAGTGAACGTAGGGGATCAGGCACTGGGAGAACGCCAGGAGAATGCAGGCGGTCAGTGGTGAATGTAGGGGATCAGGCACTGGGAGAACGCCAGGAGAATGCAGGGGGTCAGTAGTGAATGTAGGGGTCAGGCACTAGGAGAACGCCAGGAGAATGCAGGCGGTCAGTGGTGAATGTAGGGGATCAGGCACTGGGAGAACACCAGGAGAATGCAGGGGGTCAGTAGTGAACGTAGGGTGTCAGGCACTGGGAGAACGCCAGGAGAATGCAGGGGGTCAGTAGTGAACGTAGGGTGTCAGGCACTAGGAGAACGCCAGGAGAATGCAGGCGGTCAGTGGTGAATGTAGGGGATCAGGCACTGGGAGAACGCCAGGAGAATGCAGGGGGTCAGTAGTGAACGTAGGGTGTCAGGCACTAGGAGAACGCCAGGAGAATGCAGGCGGTCAGTGGTGAATGTAGGGGATCAGGCACTGGGAGAACGCCAGGAGAATGTAGGGGGTCAGTAGTGAACGTAGGGTGTCAGGCACTGGGAGAACTCCAGGAGAATGCAGGGGGTCAGTAGTGAACATAGGGGGTCAGGCACTGGGAGAATGCCAGGAGAATGCAGGCTGTCAGTGGTGGACGTAGGGGGTCAGGCACTGGGAGAACGCCAGGAGTATGCAGGGGGTCAGTAGTGAACGTAGGGAGTCAGGCACTGGGAGAAGGCCAGGAGAATGCAGGGGGTCAGTAGTGAACGTAGGGTGTCAGGCACTGGGAGAACTCCAGGAGAATGCAGGGGGTCAGTAGTGAACGTAGGGGATCAGGCACTGGGAGAACGCCAGGAGAATGCAGGCGGTCAGTGGTGAATGTAGGGGATCAGGCACTGGGAGAACGCCAGGAGAATGCAGGGGGTCAGTAGTGAATGTAGGGGTCAGGCACTGGGAGAACTCCAGGAGAATGCAGGGGGTCAGTAGTGAACATAGGGGTCAGGCACTGGGAGAATGCCAGGAGAATGCAGGGGGTCAGTGGTGGACATAGGGGGTCAGGCACTGGGAGAACGCCAGGAGAATGCAGGGGTCAGTAGTGAACGTAGGGTGTCAGGCACTTGGAGAATGCCAGGAGAATGCAGGGGGTCAGTGAGGAATGTAGGGGCCAGGCACTGGGAGAACGCCAGGAGAATGCAGGGGTCAGTAGTGAACATAGGGGGTCAGGCACTAGGAGAACACCAGGAGAATGCAGGGGGTCAGTTGTGAACGTAGGGGTCAGGCACTAGGAGAACGCCAGGAGAATGCAGGGGGTCAGTAGTGAACATAGGGGGTCAGGCACTAGGAGAACACCAGGAGAATGCAGGGGGTCAGTTGTGAACGTAGGGGGTCAGGCTCTGAGAGAACGCCAGGAGAATGCAGGGGGTCATTGGTGAACGTAGGGGGTCAGGAACTGGGAGAATGCCAGGAGAATGCAGAGGGTCAGTGGTGGACGTAGGGGGTCAGGCACTGAGAGAACGCCAGGAGAATGCAGGGGGTCAGTAGTGAATGTAGGGGTCAGGCACTAGGAGAACACCAGGAGAATGCAGGGGGTCAGTAGTGAACGTAGGGGGTCAGGCACTGGGAGAACGCCAGGAGAATGCAGGGGGTCAGTAGTGAATGTAGGGGTCAGGCACTAGGAGAACACCAGGAGAATGCAGAGGGTCAGTAGTGAACGTAGTGGGTCAGGCAATGAGAGAACGCCAGGAGAATGCAGGGGGTCATTGGTGAACATAGGGGGTCAGGCACTGGGAGAATGCCAGGAGAATGCAGAGGGTCAGTGGTGAATGTAGGGGTCAGGCACTAGGAGAACACCAGGAGAATGCAGGGGGTCAGTAGTGGATGTAGGGGTCAGGCACTGGGAGAACGCCAGGAGAATGCAGGGGGTCAGTAGTGAACATAGGGGGTCAGGCACTAGGAGAACACCAGGAGAATGCAGGGGGTCAGTTGGGAACGTAGGGGGTCAGGCACTAGGAGAACGCCAGGAGAATGCAGGGGGTCATTGGTGAACGTAGGGGGTCAGGCACTGGGAGAACACCAGGAGAATGCAGGGGGTCATTGGTGAACGTTGGTGGGTCAGGCACTGGGAGAACACCAGGAGAATGCAGGGGGTCAGTGGTGAACGTTGGTGGGTCAGGCACGGCAAGTTATAAGATTACATTTTTGCTTTGTTCTCTCTCTTTTCTTGTCCCGACAGTTACTTGTTGCTGTTTCTATAGTTTTTGCGTGGGCTAAGGCCAGACAGCAACCCGTGAGAGTTCGGGTTCAATAAACCATTTTTATATGAGAACTCAAGAACTGTTGTGGACATTCTCTCATTTATGATTTCTCGAGGTCATTATACAACATTACCACAACTGAAAGACAAGCTCCTACTTACTAGCCTACATAATATTACTTTACTACTGAATTATAACATAGTACCATACTATTAAAACAAACTACATATTTTAGAACATGATAAATACATTTAATAAAAAAATATTAAACTTGTTTAAGATAATGGTATGTGGATGACTGAATAAAAAATATATAACGAAGACATCACATATGGTTTACCTGTAAGTACAAAAGTGTATGTCTGAAGCCGATATGATTTGATAACGTAAGGTGAAAGAGTCAGCCCTTTGCAAGTGGCTGGGTTAACCTGTTGGTGGGACAGATAGGTGCTGAGTGACATTAGTAATGATGGTGTCATTTCTGCTCAGGCCAAAATGCAAATCCCTGAGCAGGTTGAAATTCCATCTGTGTGTGTGTGTGTGTGTGTGTGTGTGTGTGTGTGTGTGTGTGTGTGTGTGTGTGTGTGTGTGTGTGTGTGTGTGTGTGTGTGTGTGTGTGTGTGTGTGTGTGTGTGTGTGTGTGTGTGTGTGTGTGTGTGTGTGTGTGTGTGTGTGTGTGTGTGTGTGTGTGTGTTAATCTGTTTTGTTCATCATATGTTTTGATAGGATTTCCAGTCAATTAAAATGACCTGCTGTCAACTAATCATTCAATGGTGCTCAATTCATCAATGCCCATGTTTATGTAAATAACACAACACGTGACTTGTTAGGAAGAACACAGGACACAGAGCTTTGGCCAAAGTCACTCATACATGTTGGTGTTGTACCATCGGGTTGGTCTCAGAGTTCTCCTGGAGAGAGACGAACAAATATCACAAAGCAACGTCTGAGTTACCAAAGCAACTAAGGTAGGTTATTTTAAATTTTAATATCATTGAGCATATGATCATTGGCTAACCGTTTTAAACCTCATGTTTTATTTCAGTCTTTCTGAGAACATGCACAATTCTTTGAAGGACATGACAAAATATATTAAAGTATTTGTATGTATATTGCATTATTGTTTTCAGTGTATTAAAAAATAGTAATGAATCCAGTAATCTCCCCTCTCTCATCTCAGTGGGTTCAGATCATTTACACAAGGATGAATGACTCTTCGGGAAACCACACTTACCTTGACAACTGGGATCTTTGCTTTGACCAGGGTTTTGTTGTGCCAGTCGTCTACGTTGCTGCCCAGGTCCTGTGCTTCCTCATGGGGACACCAGCTCTGGTCTGGTGCCTCTGGCTCTCTATGAGTGGATGTTCCTCTGGGGGTCTCAAACCCACCCAGGTCTTCCCTATTAACCTGTTTGCAGTGGAGCTGATGATCTGTGTCGAGGGTCTCCTTGAGGTGATCAGCTACCTATTCATCCAGAAGATCATGTTAGAGCAGGCAAAATATATCCTTTATTACCTCTCCTGGACCTGCAGGCCCCTGCTCCAGAGCTGCATCTGTGTGGAGAGATACCTGGCGGTGGTCCAACCTGTGGCTTTCCTCAAGTACAGACTCCGGAGGTACAGGGTGGTGTGTTCATCCGTGGTCTGGCTGTTGTCACTTAGTTACGCATGTTCTTCTATCCATTTAATTGGTTACGAAAAAAACACATCTTATGTGCTCATTAGTGTCTATTGCCTTGGGATGTCCGTAATTTCTCTCTGCTGCTTCTTCATCCTGCGTGTGCTGAAGCAGCCTGGTCCAGGAGAGGTAGAGGGAGGTAGAGGGGGAGAGAAGAAACAGGGGACGACAGACCCACATAAGATGAAAGCTTTAAGGATCGTCTTATCCAACCTGGTGATCATCTTGAACAGTTCCATCTCAGTGGTTGTTGGTTTGGCCACCCTGTCACCCAGTCTTGATGTTATCTGCAATGTCTTCCCCATGTTCCTGATTGTTAACATTTTCAGTGTCCTGGTCTCACCCCTGCTGCACCTCTACAGAGAGGGAAGACTGTCATTCCGAATATCCCGTTTTCTGTGACAATATAGTGTTGTGTAAAATACACTATGAATTCAAATTGTTCTCAGTACCTGCAACTGTAGTTTAAATATATGTAGACAAGGCAAATGTGTAGAAGAATGTGTATTTTGGAATGTCTATTTGGTAAATAGTTTTGATTGTTTTAATTTGGTGGCAATGTAGCAATACTATTTTGTGATATACTGCACATTAGCGATATAGTTGTTGTTAACTACAGCTTCTTTAGCATTATAGTGAATATTGGTTTATTTTGTAAATTAAAAAATGTATATTAGGACGGGCTGGAGAGATAGATAGCTAGATTGGTCTATTCATATAGCATTAGCATTTTATAATGGATAGCCTTTTTCTTCACATTAACTTGTCATTTGAATTATGTCTCATGTCTGTCACTTAGATCAGGGTTTCCCAAACTCAGTCCTGGGCACATTTTGTTTTTTGCGTCTGCACTACAAAGCTGATTCAATAACCAACTCATCATCAAGCTTAGATTATTGGAATCAGCTGTGTAGTGCTAGGGCAAAAACAAATCCTGCACCCAGGACCGAGTTTGGGAATCCCTGACTTGGTAGAGGATTAGGCCTATTAATTTAGCATTAGAATTAAGTAATGGAATGTCTTCATTTTATGTTCTACTTTAAATTTAGGGACCATGTCTGTCACTAAGATTACATAATGATATTCAAATGTATGGGGACTGACTGTGCATGAGAATTGGTTAATTGCGTCATGGTTACGCAACATTCTAGCCCAGACAGTGCACACTCCTAGAAAGCATTAGGCTCCATATACACTAGATAAAACATGGACTCACCTGAATGGCAAATGCACGTAATTAAAATGTCAATATATCAGTCAGATATAGGCAAGTCTAGATCAGTGTAATCTTGTGATGGGAACTCTTCAAATCATACTGTAGGTGCCAAATCCTTACCCCTGGACAGAGGTATAGACACTCATTCTTCCCCGAGAAGAACACGCTGCAGATTAGACAATGGAAACTCTTGTTTTGAAAAGCCACCGTAACTTGAATCAATTTGAGAAGGCCCTTTGGTCCAGGTTAACAAAGAGATCCTCAGCATGAACCAGTCTGTCATGGAGCTTCTCTACTGCCTCTACTCACTCCTATTGGTCACCAATGTTCTCTTCATCAAAAGTTTTATCCTTCATTCTACGAGGGGGTTTTGGCTTGGTCCTGGTCGGATGGCTGTTGTTACAGAGCTGCATCTGTGTGGAGCGCTAACTGGCAGTGGTCCACCCTATGGCATGTGTGATCATGGCATGGTTGCTGACACTTGAAATAAAACCAAATCAAATCAAATGTATTAGTCACATACACATGGTTAGCAGATGTTAATGCGAGTGTAGCGAAATGCTTGTGCTTCTAGTTCCGACAATGCCGTAATAACCAACGTGTAATCTAACCTAACAATTCCACAACTACTACCTTATACATACAAGTGTAAAGGGACAAAGAATATGTACATAAAGATATATGAATGAGTGATGGTACAGAACGGCATAGGCAAGATGCAGTAGAAGGTATCGAGTACAGTATATACATATGAGATGAGTAAAGTGGCATAGTTTAATGTGGCTAGTGATACATGTATTACATAAAGATGCAGTAGATGATAGAGTACAGTATATACATATACATATGAGATGAATAATGTAGCGTTATATTATATTAGCATTATATTAAGTGCCATTGTTTAAAGTGGCTAGTGATATATTTTCCATCAATTTCCATCATTTCCCATTATTAAAGTGGCTGGAGTTGAGTCAGTGTGTTGGCAGCAGCCAATCAATATTAGTGGTGGCTGTTTAACAGTCTGATGGCCTTGAGATAGAAGCTGTTTTTCAGTCTCTCGGTCCCAGCTTTGATGCACCTGTACTGACCTCGCCTTCTGGATGATAGCGGGGTGAACAGGCAGTGGCTCGGGTGGTTGTTGTCCTTGATGATCTTTATGGCCTTCCTGTGACATCGGGTGGTGTAGGTGTCCTGGAGGGCAGGTAGTTTGCCCACGGTGATGCGTGGTGCAGACCTCACTACCCTCTGGAGAGCTTTACGGTTGTGGGCGGGGCAGTTGCCATACCAGGCGGTGATACAGCCCGACAGGATGCTCTCGATTGTGCATCTGTAGAAGTTTGTGAGTGTTTTTGGTGACCTCCTTGTGTCAGTGGGTGTTACCTCAGGAGCCATCTGATTCAATTCCGGTGTCTTCGCAGAGGTTCTGTTCATCGACGTGTTCTGCAATGTCTTCATACTGAGGGTTCTGAGCAGGTCCGGTCCAGGGAATGGAGGGAAGAAGAGAAAGGTTGAAAATAGGCGAGAGGGAACCTGTTGAAAACCAGAGCATCCCATCCCGTCCAGATTATCCTGTTGACCTTGATGCTGAACTAGTCTCCTACAATCATTGGGGCATTCCTTCAGGATCATATTTCTTTGAGATCATTCTCCTTCAGTGTGTTAGGTTGCTTACTCAGCCCCTCCTCTACCTACACTGGGCTGGCAAACTGCCCTGCATCTGGGTTTAAAGAGAAGGATAACTCCACTGTTGGGAAATGAATGTTTTGAAATTCTAAGTTTGTCATTCTGTTCCCTTCCTGTTAATCATATTGTTGGGGTAAAGGGGATGATTAGCGTGTGTGTGAAATTCCCATGTTATTTGTTGTTATATAGCTGTAAATCCATGTCATGGATGGGCCACTTTGATGGGGGCGGGGCGCCACAAAAAATCTGAACTCATGCAGTCAGAGCCGGCCCTAGCCTTTTGGGGGCCCCTCCATCTAGCGAGTAAAACATTTTCCCGGCCTCCCTCTTGACATCACAGTAAAAAAAAGTTAATTTCCTGCAATTCTACAAATTTTGCCTTTGGTTGAAGAGAACATTTTGCAGTTTTAAATTCTACTTGTGTATTCTACTACTCTAACCTTAAGTTGAGACCCCAAGATACATTTTGAGATTTTGCTATACCCTCATGCGGACAATTACAACCTATTCCTGACTGTTTTGCATAATTTGACCAAATGTATACCCATACTTTTACTTTGAAAATTAAGCAGTCACTTTTCGGCTATTGAGTTGTCACAACTTCCGCCGAAGTTGGCTCCCCTGCCTGTTCGGGCGTTGCTCGGCGGTCGTCGTCACCGTCCTACTAGCCGCCACCGATCCCTTTTTCGTTTGTCTGTTTGTTTTGTCTTATTAGTTTCACCTGTGTTTCTGTTGTTTGGTTTAATGAGCTTCCCTATTTTTAGTAGGTGGACTCGCCCTTGTTTTGTGCGGGATTGTCTTTATGTTACGTGTGTGCGTTTTAGGTAGAGGTGGATTTATTCTCTTAACTTGGCACTCTGTGTTTTTTGGGTTGTCAACGTTGTATGTCCGCGCCCTGTATTGTTGGGCTTATCATTTTGTGTGCCGAAGTAAAGAGCATTTTTCCCCAGTGGAACTCTCTGCGTCTGATTCCTTCACTCTCCTAGTCCCACGTGACATGAGTTGTGTTCTATATTTCAATGTATTGCTGTACGTTTTTAAAGAAGTGTGGAATGTCGTGGTAATTTCCTGTATTACTAAGTGAAAGGAGAGTTTACAAACCACACACAAGTCAGAGTTATACTTTAAACTCCATCTTTTAATTATATGAGCTTCACCAATAGCCTTTTGACTCTCAGATCAATTCAGTGTCTATAAATGAATTCTGAGAGTGCTTACAAAACAATTCTTAGTATCATTTTTTGCCAAGACACACCCATCTCAACTCACATGACGAAACACAGATCTCAGGAACAGTTAACAAATAACCTTTTACATGTAAGTGAAGTATCCCATAGGTAGATAGCATTAGCTATAAATTATCGTTCAGTTTGCTCTCTCTGACGAGGTTCTACTTCTCGTTCTTGGTACAACAGTACCTAAACATTACCTCATCCAAAGGCATATATCAATTGTCAACTCTAGATAATCCCATCTCAAATACAACCCCGCCTGGACAAGCTCACGGAGAGGAGAGTGAGCCTCTAGGTCAAAATAAGGGCAACATCAGAGGGGACATACAATGGTTCCAGACACTGCCATACTCTTCCCCCAAATGGGAAAAGTAGGGAGTGACTAGCACACAGACATTGTGGAGCCCTTCACATGTTTAACAGATACCCTCACAAATGAAGACAATCCTTACCTCTCCCCTCTCTGGGCCCCAAGTGACTTTCCCCACATAAGCATATTTAGCATATTCATCTTATTTATCAATGTTACCTAACTAATTCTGATTCTGCTATGACATTCCCCTCTCAAGGGACTTGTCCCTTCTGGTGAATCAGAACAGTAATTACATACTCAATATTTAAAATAAAATAAAAAATCAAATCCCTTCAAAGTGAAATACCTTAGCTTATATGTAAGCTTTCTCCCTTCTGCAACTAAGTTTACAATCTTTATTCTACAAGACAAACTTGCACAGGTTTAATAACACAGAATAATCCCTTGTTGAGAAAAATAAAAACATAACATTGAAATGCTCCCTAAGTTACAGGAGAACCAGTGTCTAAACACAGGCCTCATCACAACATATAGGACAGGCAGTCCTTATGATCAGAGATGTAGTCAGGAATAAAAAAATAGGTCAGGGAAATCATTAATATTCCAAATCATAATTAAAAACACAACAAAAGAAGTTTGCCAAAGGTAAGGCATGTTTTATATTTTATTTCTGCGTTTTGTGTAGCGCCTGCATGGTTGAAATATGCTACTCTCTTTGTTTACTGTTGTGCTATCATCAGATAATAGCTTCTTATGCTTTCGCCGAAAAGCCTTTTAAAAAATGACATGTTGGCAGGATTCACAACGAGTGTAGCTTTAATTTAGTATCTTACATGTGTGTTAGAAAATTAGATTTTTATATAATTTTATTTGAATTTGCCGCGCTGCATTTTCCCTGGCTTTTGGCTGTAAAACATAATTTCTAAATCTGAGACGACAGGTGGATTAACAAAAGGCTAAACGGTGTTTTGCAATATTGCACTTGTGATTTCATGAATATGAATATTTTTTGTAATATTATTTGAATGTGGCGCTATGCTATTCAGCGGTTGCTGATGACAATTATCCCGCTTAAGGGATGGGTAGCGTCAAGAAGTTAATCCACCTGTCGTGTCAGAATTTGAAAATATGCTGTACAGCGAAGGCAATCCAAGCGTTTGTGTAAGTTTAGCGATCATTAGACAAAACATTATGAACACCTGGCATCACAGTAGCTTGGTCACGAAAATCAGAAAAGCAATAAAATGAATCGCTTACCTTTGATGATCTTCGGAGTCTTTCACTCACGAGACTCCCAGTTACACAATAAACGTTCCTTTTGTTCCATAAAGATGATCTTTATATCCAAAATACCTCTGTTTGTTTGGCGCGTTATATTCAGAAATCCACAGGCTCGAGCGAAAATTCCAAATTGTATACGTAATGTCCACAGAAACATGTTAAACGTTTTTTATAATCAATCCTCAGGTTGTTTTTAAAATATATAATCGATAATATATCAACAGGCACGGTCTCTTTTTCAGTAGGAGAGGGAGACACAATGGCTGCCCAAGCTCTGTTGCGCAAGCACAACTCATGCAAACACCTGACGCAATGTTATCTTTCTCGCTCAATTTTCAAAATAAAAGCCTGAAACTATGTCTAAAGACTGTTGACACCTTGTGGAAGCGATAGGAAATGGAATCTGGTTGATATCCCTTTAAATGGAGCGAAGGCAGGCTATGGAACATGGAGCTTTCAAAATAGAAGCCACTTCCTGGTTTGATTTTCCGCAGGTTTCGCCTGCAATATCAGTTCTGTTATACTCACAGACAATATTTAGAAGGTTTTGGAAACTTTAGAGTGTTTTCTATCCTAATCTGTCAATTATATGCATATTCTAGCATATGGGCCTGAGAAATAGGCCGTTTACATTGGGAACGTTATTTTTCCAAACATAAAATAGTGCCACATATACACAATTAAAAAGACAGTTCAAACTTAATTTAACCAATGAAAATGTCTCAACAGAATAAAACATAACAGGTGTTTGCATATTTAAGAAACTGGTTTTGATTAATAAATAGGTTTACAATAATAACAATGATATACAATAATAATGATAAAACAAATTATTATACAAAAGAAAATAAATACTGTCAGGATTTGGCCAGGGTTGTTCCGGTTTTTGGTCACTAGATGCCCCCATTGTGCTTTTTGACCTTTTGTTTTTCCCTTGATCCCCATTATTATTTGCACCTGTGCCTCGTTTCCCCTGATTGTATTTAAACCCTTAGTTTTCCTCAGTTCTTTGCTCTGTGTTTGTATGTTAGCACCCAGCCCTAGTATCCTGTGAACTCTTGTTGATCCCGGTAGACTCTCTTGTGGAATTCTGTTTTTTGTTCTTGTTTATTTATTTTTGAGTATCTTTTGAGGCTTTTTATGCTATACCTTCCACCTTGTGGATTTACCTTTTTGTCTTGGAGGATTATCTTTGTTCTTGTGGAATTCCTTTTGAGGTTGTGGAGTTACATGTTGTCCTGAAGAACTTCACTTTTTACTTCATTAAATACACCGTCTCAAGTACTGCTGTGTCTGCCTCATCTTCTGGGTTCTGCCAACTATTCGTGCCTCAGTTGGTTAAGTGACTGTTTCTCACTCCAGAGACCCGGGTTCGTAACCGGGTCCTGACAAATACTTGTGAACATCCTACATCCTACCTCAACAGCAAGTTCTACATTAGCATGCATTTGACCAAGCCAACTTGGCCCGTTACACTTTTATTGATAAACTTTAAAAAACTATATCTTCAAAAAGCCTGAAATTATCAGCTAAGCTATTATTCGACCATTCTTGTCATTTATGAACATTTGAACATCTTGGCCATGTTCTGTTATAATCTCCACCCGGCACAGCCAGAAGAGGACTGGCCACCCCACATATGCTCTCTCTAATTCTCTCTTTCTTTCTCTCTCTCTCGGAGGACCTGAGCCCTAGGACCGTGCCCGATGACTCCTTGCTGTCCCCAGTCCACCTGACTGTGCTGCTGCTTCAGTTTCAACTGTTCTGCCTTATTATTATTCGACCATGCTGGTCATTTATGAACATTTGAACATCTTGGCCATGTTCTGTTATAATCTCCACCCGGCACAGCCAGAAGAGGACTGGCCACCCCACATAGCCTGGTTCCTCTCTAGGTTTCTTCCTAGGTTTTGGCCTTTCTAGGGAGTTTTTCCTAGCCACCGTGCTTCTACACCTGCATTGCTTGCTGTTTGGGGTTTTAGGCTGGGTTTCTGTACAGCACTTTGAGATATCAGCTGATGTACGAAGGGCTATATAAATACATTTGATTTGATTTGATTAATGGAAAACCTGGCATATTTTACTATCAGAGTTGTGTTTCCATCAAATTGACTTGTTGAGCATAAACGTTTGTGTATAATTACGTAGTGCACATAAGCATTACTTTTGTGGTTAAATTCCCCAAAAATGGGTTTCTATCGCAATTTTTACTTGACCTACTGATGGTTTTGTCACTAAAAATGTTATGTACTTATACCAAATGTGTCCATTTTGGTATTGCCATGTGCGCTGTTGCCAACAGCTTGCTGATACACTGTGGGTAAAATATAGCCTACTACATGATGATATTATTATGGACAACAGTGTGAGATTATTTGTATTTGTCAAATATCAACAATGCATAGACCATCCTGTCACCATGCACTTTCACCACTCTGTGAAGTTCATCATAATTGATTTGATTTCTAGCCTAATTAACTGCATGCTTTCCCATGATGTCGAAAAAATAATATCTGACATGAGCTTATTTTCTCGTATAAAAAGGTTGGATGGAAACCCGATTAATGTCAAGCCATGTTGGAATTATGTTTTGGATGAACGTGCGCAAGGAGAAGGAGCAAAATGTTGAGCTTTCCTAAATAACTGGGCCTGTTTGAAGTATATGTGACCACATTATTATAGAACGACTTGGGAGAATGATGATCTGCAACAGACAGGGCATTCAGTTTCAGAAGTAAAAGTATTCTCCCATTGAACAACCTTCATTTCTCAGTACAAGAATAGACTGAAAGTGATTTGGTTCTGGCCATTTTGAGACTGTAATCAAAATCACAAATGCTGATGCTCCAGATACTCAACTAGTCTAAAGAAGGCCAGTTTAATTGCTTCTTTAATCAGGACAACAATTTTCAGCTGAGCTAACATAATTGAAAAGGGGTTTTCTAATGATCAATTAGCCTTCTAAAATTATAAACTTGGATTAGCTAACACTACGTGTCTTTGGAACACAGGAGTGATGGTTGCTGATAATGAGCCTCTGTATGCCTATGTAGATATTCCATAAAAAATCTGCCTTTTCCAGCTACAATAGTAATTTACAACATTAGCAATGTCTAAACTGTGGTTCTGATCAATTTGATGTTATTTGAAATGCCATTTATTTACATTTTCTTGCAAATGATTGTGTTTGTCTGAAGTCCATTTGATTTGATTATGTTAGGTGAAAGAGTCCCTTTGCAGGTGGCTGGGACAGACGGGTGCTGAGTGATATCAGTGATGATCCTTCAATTTCTGCTCAGGCCAAATTGCTAATAACTGTGTGTGTGTGTGTGTGTGTGTGTGTGTGTGTGTGTGTGTGTGTGTGTGTGTGTGTGTGTGTGTGTGTGTGTGTGTGTGTGTGTGTGTGTGTGTGTGTGTGTGTGTGTGTGTGTGTGTGTGTGTGTGTGTGTGCATTTGGATAATCTGTATTTTGTTCCTGGTGATAGGATTAGATAGGATTTCTAGGCAAATAAAATGACCTGCTGTACACTAAACATACAATGGTGCTCAATTCATCAACGCATACAGGTGTGTGTATGTAAATAGAACAACATGTGACTTGTTAGGAGGAACACAGGACAGAGAGCTTGGTCAAAAATCACTCATTCATGTAGGCGTTGTCCAATCGGGTTGTTCTCAGAGTTCTGCTGTAGTGAGAAGTATGAATATTGCAAAGAAAGGTCTACGTTACCAAAACAACTAAGGTAGGTTATTTTCCATTTTAACATAATTGAAAATATTATCTTCAGCTGAACATTTAGCATGTTTTTGTCGTGTTTTCATTCAGACTTTCTGAGACAATGCACATTGTTTTGACTGAAATAACAGTAGACCTATGTGTATCTAAGTATTTTTATGTTTGTTGACATCAGTATATTGCATCAGCATTTTGCATCAGTATACTGCATCAGTACATTGCCAACAATATATTAAAACATAAAGTCATACATCTTGTAATCTCCCCTCTCTCATATCTCAGTTGGCTCTGAGATTGTTCAAGAAGAATGAATGCCTCTTCAGGAAACAACACACAGGTCAGCTGGTATGTTTGCATTGACCATGGCTATGCTGTGCAAATGCTGTTCGGTGCTGTCCAGGCCCTGTGCTTCCTCCTGGGGACGCCAGCCCTGGTCTGGTGCCTCTGGCTCTCTCTGAGTGGAAGTCTCTCTGGAGGTGTCAAACCCACCCAGATCTTCCCTATTAACCTGTTTGCAGTGGAGCTGGTGTTCTGTGTCGAGGGTCTCCTTGAGGTGATCAGCTACCTACTCATCTGGAATTCTACAATGTTACGTCAGGCTGTGTATTTCCTCTATATCGTCTCCTGGACCTGCAGGCCCCTGCTCCAGAGCTGCATCTGTGTGGAGAGATACCTGGCGGTGGCCCAACCTGTGACATTCCTCAAGTACAGACTCCGGAGGTACAGGGTGGTGTGTTCATCCATTGTCTGGGTGTTGTCACTCACTCATGCATGTTTCCCTATCGCTTTAATTGGTTTTAAAAAAACAGCAGCTTATGTGCTCATTAGTGTCTATTGCCTTGGGGTGGTCGTCATTTCTCTCTGCTGCTTCTTCATCCTGCGTGTGCTGAAGCAGCCTGGTCCAGGAGAGGTAGAGGGAGGCAGAGGGGGAGAGAAGAAACAGGGAACGACAGACCCACATAAGATGAGAGCTTTTGGGATCATCTTATCCAAGTTGGTGATCATCTTGACGTGCTCCATCCTGGTGGTCGTTGGTTGGGCCACTCTGTCATCTAGTCTTGAAATCACCTGCAATGTCTTCCCCTTGTTGATGATCGTTAACATTTTCAGTGTCCTGGTCTCACCCCTGATGCATCTCTACAGAGAGGGAAGGCTGTCATGCCATAGAGGGCCAGAGACACGTTAGACTTACAGTTGCGGGCACTAAAAGAACAGGTTTGTGACAAACTATCGCTAGCAGACGTTGTGTTAAATACTCATTAAATTAAAATAGTTCTGTCAATACTGAGGCCTAACTTCTTAGTGCAACTAAAGTTTAAATATTCATTCGACACATCAAAGGCGTTGAAATTTAGTGTAGTTTTTTTTAAATAAATCATTTTCATTATTTTGATTTGGTGGCAAGTTGCAATAGCATTTTGTGAGATATAGCTTGTTATCATTAAAGTTGTTGTGAAAAGGGCAATCTGCAGTTCAATCAATAACAAAGTGGATTCCCTGTTTTGGTATAAAGCTGAGGGATGGTGATGGAGAAACTATCAAATGCTGAGGCTGTACAGTGTTTTTTTTTCACATTTATGTTGTTTACAAACAAAGGAGTTAAACCAAATCATAGTTTTGGTTCTGATAGGGAGTGAAAGTTGAACTAAGCTCATGATGCAAGTCCAAGATTTAATGTAGCAATCACAGATTGTCACTTTAAATATAGCTGTGTCACATATTTAGAAGTCAAAGTAAATGTTGGTTTGTTTTATTCATTATACAATTAATATTAGGATGAATTGCTTGATAGGTGACTAGGCTTTTTAATTTCGCATCATACTTAAATAATGGATTGTCTTCTTCAAAATATATATATTTTTTAAAGATTAAGTTATGATATATGGGGACTGACTGTGCATGAGACTTGGCTAATGGTGTCAATGATACGCAACATTCTAGCCCTTTCAGTGCAAAATCCTAGAAAGCCATGAGGCTCCATCCACACTGGAATAAACATGGACTCCCCTGACATAAACAATGGCTTTTTGAATGACAGGTGCACATCAATTTATGGGGTGGGGGAGGGGGAGGGATGTGGGGTGGGGTGAGGGATGTGGGGTGGGGGGATGTGGGTTGGGGGAGGGGGAGGGATGTGGGGTGGGGTGAGGGATGTGGGGTGGGGGGAGGGATGTGGGGTGGGGGAGGGGGAGGGATGTGGGGTGGGGTGAGGGATGTGGGGTGGGGGGGGATGTGGGTTGTGGGGTGGGGTGAGGGATGTGGGGTGGGGGGGATGTGGGTTGTGGGGTGGGGTGAGGGATGTGGGGTGGGGGGAGGGATGTGGGGTGGGGGAGGGATGTGGGGTGGGGGAGGGATGTGGGGTGGGGGAAGGAATGTGGGGTGGGGGAGGCTCTGCCATTTTATTTATCTTGTATAGCTGTTAATCTAAGGGAAATTAGGGAGATACTTTGAGATTTCACTATCACCTCATGCTCACAATTCCAACCTATTCCTGACTGTTTTGCTTGTTTTTACTAAATATATCCCCATACTTTCATGTAGCTAAATCATCTTTTAACTTGTATTACATCCTGTAAAGCACTTTCTTCTCTACTATTGAGTGGTCTATATTGAAATGTATTTCAAAAGAAGTGTGGAATAAAGCATCTGATTGATTGAACAGTTAAAGTCCCTGTCTGTCTGTCGCATGATTAAAACATGTCTTTCGAATTTCAAGTTTTCAAGTTTAATTTATTTAAATCATGTACTGTAGCAGTCAATACAAACTGAAATATATGATCATACAACATGTTAATGGATAAGAAACAACAACAACAAAGAAATAATAAGAGTCAAAAAATGTTCATCAAAAATGTCCTGCTGTCTTTGCGCCAATGAGCAGAAATATTATTGACCTCATGTTCCATTCAGCTCTATACTTTGGTAAAGTAAGTTTGTTTTGGCAGTGGGTGTTCCTGCCTGTAACTGTGATTCTGTCAGGAGGTAGCCAGTCTCTGAACTTAGATTTTAGGAGGCTGACAGCGAAGGCAGTGCAGAGTTGTGTCTGTCTTTCATGAAGCCAGGTAGAGACAGGGTCTGAAATAACTCAGTATAACCAATGTTTCTCCAGGATGGTATGGCATGCTCTCTCCAGGTCATCACACTGGGCCTGGGTCAGTGAGCTGTGCCAAGCAGGAGCAGCATACTCCAGGTGGTGGAGTATTTAGCCGGTGTGAAAATGGTCGTTCTGTACCATTACCCCTAAACTCTTCACACCATCACACACTTTGAGATCCTGGCATTCGATCCGGAAAGGGCAGGGGATAGGTGTATTTCTTGTGAAGGTCAATGGTAGGACCTTGGACTTGGCCGGGGTCAGTGACATTCTGCTCGCATTTCATCACATATTGTATGTATCCCCATTCAGTGACGAATGCACATCTTGGCTAATTGTATCACCATTAGGAGACATGCAAACCCAGACGGGGCCACTCGGCAAAACAACATTGGGACCTGCCTGATGTTTTCATTGACAACTTGCATGACAGCCAACATTGTCTTTAAGCTGTTGTAACTGCCTCTGTATGAGCAAGAAGATGTATGTATCAACCAGAGTTACTGTTTCTATCGAAAATGTCTGCTGTATTATATTATTAGTAATCACCTTCATTCCCACATTGTGAATGCGTTGAGTGCCAGGTCTTTCTCCATTCAGAGACGTCAGTGTCAAGCCTCTCTGTCGGTCAGGACTCCATCATGTCATCTGGCAAGTGCTGGCTCCATAGATGAATGTGTGAACACAGTCACTTTTATATTACCAATGGCAGTTAGGATTGGTGATATCTGACACAAACATATACTATGTTGAAGTTTGAACATGTCAGACTAAGCCTACTTAATAATTAGTGATTCTGGTCTCCCATTCAACAACCCTTGGTGAGTAGAATCTTAAGCGAAGCAAGATGTAAGGTCTTTGCCTGTGCCATATTAAAGGCATGGCAGCTTAGGTCAGATTCCTGGCACATCAAATCAAATCAAACTTTATTTGTCACATGCTCCGAATACAACAAGTGTAGACCGTGAAATGCTTACCTTCAAGCCCTTAAACAACAGTGCCGTTCAAGAAGAGTTCATCAAATATTTACCAAATAAACTCAACGATTTTTTATTTTTTATTAACACAATAACATAACAATAAAGAGGTTATATACAGCGGGTACCAGTACCGAGTCAGAATGCTGGGGTACAGGTTAGTTGAGGTTATTTGTGCTTGTAGGTAGGGGTGAAGTGACAATGCATAGATAATAAACAGCAAGTTGTAGCAGTGTACAAAACAAATGGGGTGGGGGGGGGTCAATGTAATAGTCCGGTGGCCATTTGATTAATTGTTCAGCAGTCTTATGGCTTGGGGTAGAAGCTTTTAAAGAGCCTTTTGGTCCTAGACTTGACGCAACGGTACCGCTTACCGTGCGGTTGCAGAGAGAACAGTCTATGACTTGGGTGACTATTATATTGGGTGACTATTATACTATTATATAGGTCCTGGATGGCAGGAAGCTTGGCCCCAGTGTTGTACAGAGACACACACAATTTTTCTGTAGCACCATACAGTCAGATGCCAAGCAGTTTCCATACCTGGTGGTGTTGCAACCAGTCAGGATGCTCTCGATGGTGCAGTTGTAGAACTTTTTGAGGATCTGGAGACCCATGCCAAATCTTTTCGGTCTCTTGAGGGAGAAAAGGTGTTGTCGTGCCCTCTTCACGACTGTCTTGGTGTGTTTGGACCACGATAGTTCGTTGGTGATGTGAACACCAAGGGACTTGAAACTCTCGACCCGGTCCACTAAAGCCCCGTTGATGTTAATGGGGGCCTGTTCGATCCAGTTACAGAGGGAGGTGTTTAGTCGCAGGATTCTTATTCTTAGCTTAGTGATGAGCTTCGTGGGCACAATGCTGTTGGACGCTGAGCTGTAGTCAATGAACAGCATTCTCGCATACAGGTGAAGTCGGAAGTTTCATACGCTTAGGTTGAAGTAAAAAACTTGTTTTTCAACCGCTCCTTAAAATGACCTGTTAACAAACTATAGTTTTGGCAAGTCGGTTAGGATATCTACTTTGTGCATTGCACAAGTCTTTTTTCCAACAATTGTTTACAGAGAGATTATTTCACTTATATTTTACTGTATCACAATTCCAGTCGGTCAGAAGTTTACATACCCCAAGTTGACTGTACCTTTAAACAGCTTGGAAAACTCCAGAAAATGATGTCAGAGCTTTATAAGCTTCTGATAGACTAAATAGCATAATTTGAGTAAATTTGAGGTGTACCTGTGGATGTATTTCACGGCCTACCTTCAAAATCAATGCCTTTGCTTGACATTATTGGAAAATCAAAAGAAATCAGCCAAGACCTCTGAAAAAAATTGTAGACCTCCACAAGTCTTGTTCATCCTTGCGAGCAATTTCCAAACGCCTGAAGGTACCACGTTCATCTGTACAAACAATAGTACGCAAGTATAAACACCATGGGACCACGTAGGCATCATACCGCTCAGGAAGGAGACGCATTCTGTCTCCTAGAGATGAATGTACTTTTGTACGATAAGTGCAAATCAATCACAGAACAACAGCAAAGGACCTTGTGAAGATGCTGGAGGAAACAGGTACAAAAGTATCTATATCCTCAGTAAAAAGGAGTCCTATATCGACATAACCTGAAAGGCCGCTCAGCAAGGAAGAAGCCGCTGCTCCAAAATCGCAATAAAAAATGCCAGACTATGGTTTGCAACTGCACATGGGGACAAAGATCGTACTTTTTGGAGAAACGTCCTCCGGTCTGATGAAAAAAAAATTGAACTATTTGGCCATAATGACCACCGTTATGTTTTGAGGAAAAAGGGGGAGCCTTGCAATTTGAAGAACACCATCCCAACCGTGAAGCACGGGGATGGCAGCATCATGTTGTGAGGGTGCTTTGCTGATGTATGGACCGGTGCACATCACAATATAGATGGCATCATGAGGCAGGACAATGATGTGGATATTTTGAAGCAACATCTCAATACTTATTTTCCACTGTAGTAAAACGCCAAATGGATCTACCTCCTGGTCCTCTTCCCCTGTCTTACCCACCAAGGGTAGAGACAGAGATGACCTCGCCTACTGAAATACCGGATTGGGCAAAGCCACCAGAAGACGACTCAAGCCAACCAACTACTGAACCTGACTGGTGTCAGGAAGAATCACCCTCTGCCTCAAGTGACACCTCTGAATGGGAACAGCTGATAGACTCATTGCTGATAGAGTAATGGGCACTGTCATAACCAGAGGCCCATATATGCACTGTAAGAAAAGTGTTTCCTCATTGTTGCTAGAGTAATGGGCACTGTCATAACCAGAGGCCCATATATGCACTGTAAGAAAAGTGTTTCCTGTTGTAAGATATGTCATCACCCTCTCTGCTCTGGGGGAATGGGAGGAGCAGCAGATCGGGTGCAGAGAATCAAAAGGTATATAAAGAGACATTTGCCATTACTTTGGCGCTGACTTCTTGAATCCTGAATTCATTTAGACAACCATTTGACTTCGGGTAATTGCCACCTGACTCAAATTACTTAAAGATTCTAACTTGTTGGATCTGAGAAGGGTCTCTCCGTTATACCGTTTAACTATTGAACAGCTGTTCTCTCGCCTGTGGCCTTGGTGCTTGTATACTGACGCGATTACACCCAGGGCCAGTCTTCGGATCTGCAACTCTCGGTTGAGCTCAGTACCTAGCCCTAGTTACATGGCACGGACACTGCGGTAGTTCAACGGCTCTGAGAGTCTCTCTAGTCCTTAAGTTGATCTCCTGTTAATACCTACGGTTATCTGAATTGACCCTGTCGCCCGCGGCCTTGGTGCTTGTATACTGACGCGATTACACCCAGGGCCAGTCTTCGGATCTGCAACTCTCGGTTGAGCTCAGTACCTAGCCCTAGTCGTGTGACGCAGACTTTTCGATATTCCAGTGGGGCAGGGAATCACCAGCGGGTTCTCTTATCCAGTCCAAACTTGAATCTCTCAATTTAGCAAACCGCCGACTTCAAGTCAACCTTTCAGCCAGTAGAGGGAAGTCGCTACTAACTAAATTCTAAAAGAACTCTGACCGATTGAAACTCTGCTCCTGATCTCGTGGGTCTCCTCGTCATCTCTCAAAGGTAATTAAATAACTATTATAAGCATTTAATGTAGAGATAAGTGTTATCATTGTACCAGGCATTTTTATAGAGCATTAAGGCAAGTGCATGTTTTTGATTAACGCTGTGTGTGACCGAGTAACAGTTGTGTATTTTGAAGTGTGTTTGATTGTAAAAGACAAAAAACAGAGTGTTTTCAAAAATAAACGGTAGTCTTATTTTGTCTCGAGTAAACGGTTCTCTCAAAGACAGTTAACGGCACGGGAGATAACAACTCTGACACTCCCCGCTACCGGGACACTGGAAACGGAGATCGGTACTCTATGACAGAATGAGTTACTATTAAAAGACAAAGAGGAAGGTGTGTCCAGTAGTGATTCATTTAATTGTCTTATCGATCTATCTAAGTTTTATTTTCCAAGCGATACATAGCCGACGGGCAGAGTAGTGAGACTAAGTTGACTAAAGGTCCTCACACTTTAAACTAGATACATCACAGAGGGGAAACACTCAACCACAGGGAAATCATATAGAGACTGGTAGGACTAGTGCTTAATAATAACTCAAGGATCAATTAGTGGTGAAGCAAAGAGTCTAGAGGATAAAGGTGGGGTTCACACATCCCAGCTAGAGCTAGACCGTTGAGAGTGACAAGGCAAAAGACCTCTCTACGCGGACAACGCTTCGATATAGAAAGAGAGGCAGGGCTACGCGAGCGGTCCTGGTTATACCGAGATAACCTGAAGTACCTATAGTGCCCTGTCCAATCCAGGGAACGGGACGCTAACCACCTCTAGCAACCCCGCTGCCGGCCAAGGGGCGGGGCTGAAGGTTTCGTATCGCGACACCACCATAATTTGAAAATAAATTAATAAAAAATGTGATTTTCTGTATTTTTTTTCTCTTTTTGTCTGTTATAGTTGAAGTGTACCTATGATGAAAATTACAAGCCTCTCTCATCTTTTTAAGTGGGAGAACTTGCACAATTGGTGGCTGACTAAATACTTTTTTGCCCCACTGCATATCCCCCTTCAGTGTTGTCTTGGCTAATTGCATCACCATGAGTAAACATGGAAACCCAGACAGGACCTACTCGATAAAAACAATAGCTTCCATGAACATGGGGACTTGCCCTGATGTTTTCATTGGCTGTTTAAAGAATAAGGCTTAATTCTGATCTTCAACATTTTCGCATTTAAAAGAAAACTACAGAAAGACACTCAAAGAACAGAGCTCAACTCAGCATGTTGGTGTTTTAGGGATCCTTGGAACTCTAAAGGAATGCTTGTATGTCTATTTACTGTCAACTCCTCATGAATGTCTACAAACATATGAATATTATTCCATATACATCACCACGACTGAATGACAAATTACTACATACTGGCGTACATAACGTTACTCTTTTTTGTTTGTTTTGACCAAGAGGCTCGATTCGGTCTTATGTAGAAAAAAATGTGTTTTTTACATTGGATAAAGTATATAATGTGTATCATACTGTGCAGTTGAAGAACAATGGGAAAGTTATTCTTCTTTGAAAGTTGATATGACCCCACTTTTGAGAAAATGGTTCTTGAATATTTTGGTACACCTACTGGAGAGCTGTTCCTAGTCTACACCCATTCAGCATCGTTCAGACCCTCTTAAATCTTAGCCCCACCCATCATTTTAAGGACTCACATGTAAGGCCATGTGCTAAACAGAGTGAGTTCGGTAGTGTACTAATCAACCAAATATTAAAAGATTAAAGGCTGGTTTATACTACATCTATCGATATGTGTGATATCATGAACATTCCATTGTTGTCTGACATCAAACTCTTCGTTGTCGTCATGAAAAAGTATAAACACAAAAACGACAGGCTGAATGACATTAGCAGCCTGGTGGTCTGAAATAGCATAGCTGGTGGAGAAATACCCACTCATTTTTTTCATTTATTTAGTTCATCTCAATCTAGCAAACCAGGAACTAAAAGCAATTCCTAAACAATGTTTTGGTTCATTTCTAGCTTGTTAGCTTGCTAGCTAATGTTAAGTTAGCTGACTAGCCGGTTCAAATAATGACCATATGATATTGCTGACAACGTCTTAACTTTTGCTAATTTGTGTTAATTATTACAGGAAAATAAACTCACAACAAGAAACTTATTTACAAGTTTTGGGGAGCTAATTTCAGAAAATAGCGTACGGTTGTGAGTGTGACAAAAATAAACGCAGGGCCCAAGGATTATCTACACATACTGAGCAGCTCATGAATTGGACAGATGCGTGCTACATGGAAGACCAGTCCGAACTCATCTCACTCACGGCATGCTTCAATTTCTGCTCAGGCTGTGAAATGCAAATCCCTGAGCAAGTTGAATACCATCTGTATGTTTGTCTGTGTGTGTATGTATGGGTGTGTGGGTGTACGTGTGTGAAAGCATATGCATTAAGTAAATCTGTGTTTCGTTCCATTCTGACACGTTTTGAATTCTAGTCAAATAAAACGTAAATAACACAACACGTGACTTGTTCAGAAGAAAACAAGACAGAAAGCTTTGGCTAAAACCACTCATACATGTCAGTGTTATTCCATCGGGTTGGACTTCGGCAGGAGAAAGAACCACGAATACTGCAACTCAAGGTCTGAGTTACCAAAACAACTAGGGTAAGTTATTTTACATTTAAATAGAGCAACATATCTCAGGCTACTTGTTTTAAATCTCCTTTTCATGTTTTCATTCAGACTTCCTGAGACAATGCACAATGTTTTGACTGGCAGTAGACAAACGTATATCAAAGTATTGTTTTGTATGTTTGCATCAGTATATTGCATCAGTATTTTGACAACAATATCTTAAAACAAAGTGATGAATTGTCTCATCTACCCTGTTTCATATCTTAGTGGGATCTGATATTATTCCACAAGGATGAATGACTCTTCAGGAAACCACACTTACCTTGACAGCTGGGATGTTTGCGTGGACCAGTTCTATATTGTGACGGTGCTGTTCAGTGCTGCCCAGGCCCTGTGCTTCTTGCTCGGGATGCCAGCTCTGGTCTGGTGCCTCTGGCTCTCTCTGAGTGGAAGTCTCTCTGGAGTTCTCAAACCCACCCAGGTCTTCCCTATTAACCTGTTTGCAGTGGAGCTGGTGTTCTGTGTCGAGGGTCTCCTTGAGGTGATCAGCTACCTATTCATCCGTGAGGGTATACTGTTACGGCAGGCTGTGTATGTCCTGTATCACCTCTCCTGGACCTGCAGGCCTCTGCTCCAGAGCTGCATCTGTGTGGAGCACTGCCTGGCGGTGGCCAAACCTGTGACCTTCCTCAAATACAGGCTCCGGAGATACAGGGTGTCGTGTTCAACCACAGTCTGGCTGCTGTCGCTCGCTTTTGCATGTTCTCCAATTGCTTCAATTGGTTATGAAGAAATATCAGGTTATGTGCTCGTTACTGTCTATTGTCTTGGGGTGGCTGTCACTTCTCTCTGCTGCTTCTTCATCCTGCGAGTGTTGAAGCAGCCTGGTCCAGGAGAGGTAGAGGGGGGCAGAGGGGGAGATGAGAAACAGGGGACGACATACCCACATAAGATGAGAGCTTTTGGGATCGTCTTAACCAACTTGGTGATTATCTTGGCAAGCTCCATCCTGGTGGTTGCTTTTTACGCCAGCCAGTCATCCAGCCTTGACTACTACTGCATTGTCTATCCCATGCTGCTGATTGTTAACATCTTCAGTGTCATGGTCTCCCCCCTGATTCTCCTCTACAGGGAGGGAAGGCTGCCATGCCGAAGAGGGCTAGAGACGCATTAGACTTACAGTTGAGGGCAATACAGATTGTTGTGAAAAAATCTGTCGCTAGGAGACGATAGAGCGTTGTATTAATACTGTAAATGCTCATTGAATTGACATTGTTCTGTCAATTCCGCTGCACAGCCTGACTTCTTAGTGCCTGCAAATGTAGTTTAAACATACAAAGACACAGCAAAGGCGTGGAAGTTTTGATTGTTTTGATTTGGTGACATGTAGCAATAAACATTTTTGAGATGCATCACATCAGCGTTAGATTTGTTGTTAAAAGGGCAATCTGCAGTTCAAACAACAACAAAGCAGATTCCCACCACTATTGTTGAGATTGTGCTGGAGAAAGTCTCACATTCATAGACAGAGTTATTGGTACAATGACTGGCCAACCATGGTGTCAGGTTTTACCCATGTTTTGAGGCTTCATATGGTTTGTTTACATACATTTGGAAATTCCTATGAAACTTATTAAGTTAGGTAAATCAGCTTTAAGTTTTCTTGCACCATAGGGAACGATCTTCAAAATGTTCTTAATTCTAATGTTTTGGTGCACCTAAAGCAATTCAGAAAGCTGATTGAGGACCTTATTACTGATGAATGTGTTCATTTTTACAATGACATTTTTCTTTTTGTTTGAAATTTGAATGTATATTTTGACGTGTATTTTTTCTGTAAATTTGTATTCAGGGCTTATCTGTGAAAGAGACTTTGGTCCCAGTATGACTCCCTGATGAAATAAACTTTGAATAAAATGAATTTAAATGTCCAAGAATGGAGGTAGAAATAGCATATTGCGTCTTTTACTAAAGCTGCATAACTTTCCTAAGCATTTATATAATGCAATTAGAATTAGGACGGGGGGCTGTATAGGGGATTGAGCCTATCTATTTCTTTGTGATCGTTGTCCCGTCCTTAAATTCTTGTTAATGTAAATGCACTGTCTAATTTACAGTAGCTATTACAATGATATGATATTATGCTAATGTTTAATAAACAAATTAGGCACATTTGGGCAGTCTTGATACAACATTTTGAACAGGAATGCAATGGTTCATTGGATCAGTCTAACACATTGCACATACACCCTGCCATGTAATGGACACAATCTAAATTGCAGCTGGGCTGGAATAATACATTAGGGCCTTTCTCTTGCATTTCAAAGATGATTGTGCAAAAATAATACAAAAAACGGTTGGAGGTTTTGTCTTTGTATTATCTTTTACCAGATCTATTGTGTTATATTCTCCTACATTCCTTTCACATTTCCACAACCTTCAAAGTGTTTCCTTTCAAATGGTACCAAGATTATGCATATCCTTCCTTCAGGGCCTGAGTTACATGCAGTTAGATTTGGGTATGTCATTTTAGGCAAAAATTGAAAGAAAGGGGCAATTCCTTTAAGGGGCTTCTCACCTTGTCAGCTCAGGTATTCAAACCAGCTACCATTTTGGTTACTGAGCCAAAGCTCTAAATGCTACCTTATAGCATTCACTTTTAGCGTTAGCATTATGTAATGAATTGTCTTTCTGTTCATATTATGTTCTTCTTTGAATGTACAGTGAATTCTGAAAGTATTCAGACCCCTTTACTTTTTCAAGATTTTGTTACATTACAGCCTTATTCTAAAATTGATTCAATAATTTTTTCCCTCATCAATCCCCGAGCAGACAAGGTGAAAATATGTTGTTCTGCCCCTGAACAAGGCACTTAATAGAGACACCCGTTCCCATTTGGGAACGCGCCCCCACCCCCCCAGCTGGAATGTGGCGCAGGGAACGCAAGAAATATTCCTAAAAATATTTAACCTCCACATTAACAAGTAAAATAGCTCAAATGAAAGATAAACAAGTTGTTTATCTACCCAGCAAGTCAGATTTCTAAAATGATTTACGGCGAAAACATAGCACATATTTATGTCAAACCACCACTGCAGACATATCTCATTAGCATAGCCAAGTAGGAAAAAATATGCAATCAACAAAAGCAGGATTAAAAAAAAAATCATTTCACTAACCTTTTGAAATCTTCATCAGATGACAGTAATATAACATGTTACACAGTACATTCATTTTTTTTTTCAATAATATGCTATATATATCCATAAATCTCTGTTTACAATTACGCATCGTTCAAAAAATGCTACTAAAATGTCAGGAGAAATGAAATAGCTCCGGCAGATAAAGTCAGCTAACAAGGAATACACATCATAAACTTTGACTAAATATGCATGTTTTACATATGTATAGGAAGATACACTTATTCTAAATGCAATCGCTGTGTTACATTTATTTTTAACGTTACAGTTTGCATTTACTAGGCTATACTAGGAGTCGGCGCTCCAAACGTACCATTCTGGCTCCTCTACCTTGGAGTCGACAGAAACCCAAAATTAACACATAAATATTCTCTTACCTTTGCTGTTCTTCCATCAAAAGACCTGGAAGGGATTATACTTACCAAACCAGCGTTTAGTTTTCAAGTCTGCGTCTTTCGGTTCTCAAAATACCCACATTTCGGTCGAAATGTAGGCAAAATTGAAGTGGATGCGCACCAAAACGTCGAAATTATATATTATATGTCGAGTTAACTTGTCAAACTAACTTCATAATCAAGCTTTAACATGTTATAAAGGTGTACAGCAATTTTGAGAACAAACAGAAACACAGGCACCGTTCAATCGATCTTGGAAAAAAGAGAGGACTTGACCACTGCGCACATAAAAGTGACAGGTTTTTTTGAGTGACTGGGAGCTTACCCGTGCTCAAACTCTCGCGAGTGGGCGATTCTCACAATGAGAAGCCCCATTGAAAGCTGAGATCACGCTGAACACGTGGAGACTGTTCCTGGCGCTGTAACTGTTTGGGGAGGGTGTTTGCGATGACGTCAAAGGTGGGCCAACTTTTCAGATGAGAAGAGATAGTTTGGGAGAATGCATATTTTGAGAGTTCTGCTTTACATAGAGACAAAATTGAAACGGTTTTAAAAGCTTTAGAGTGTTTTCTATTCAATAATATTTTTTATTTGCATATATTAGCAACTTTTGACAAAAAATAATTATGTTTACTATGGGCACGCAATTACTCCAGCGGGGGCAGTAGACAGCCCTATCCTAATGAACCCAGTGTTCTTCATTGTCAATACAATTTTTTTCTGAACTGACTTGCCTGGTTAAATAAAGGTTAAGTAAAACATGCATAATAAATCAAATCCATCTAAACACAGTACTCCATAATGATAAAGCGTGAACAGGTTTTTAGTCATTTTTGCAAATTTATCAAAATTAGAAATCTGAAACTATTACATTTACATAAATATTCAGACACTTTACTCAGTACTTTGTGGAAGCACCTTTGGCAGTGACGACAGCCTTGAGTTTTCTTGGGTATGATGTTACAATCTTGGCACAACTGTATTTGGGGAGTTTCTCACCTTCTTCTCTGCAGATCTTCTCAAGATCTGTCAGAATGGATGGGGAGTGTCACTGCAAGGTTATTTTCAAGTCTCTCCAGAGATGTTGGAGCGGGTTCAAGTCCGGGCTCTGGCTGGGTCATTTAACGACATTCAGAGACTTGTCCCGAAGCAACTCCTGTGTTGCCTTGACCAGATGTTGTCGAGTGGTGTCCCGCTAGCGGGATGCCTAGCCTGAAGTTAACTTGGGTTGGAATCAGCCCTCTATGCAATTGGAGAAATCCGGAATCCAAACGGACAGACAAATACTGTGTATGTCTGAAGCCCAAATTATTTGATTATGTAAGGTGAAAGAGTAAGGTGAAACCTGTGCCTGGGACAGACAAGTGCTGAGTGATATGAGTGATGATGCTTTTATTTCAGCTCAGAGTAAAATGCAAATCCCTGAGCAGGTTGATGTTGTGTGTGTGTGTGTGTGTGTGTGTGTGTGTGTGTGTGTGTATGTGTGTGTGTGTGTGTGTGTGTGTGTGTGTGTGTGTGTGTGTGTGTGTGTGTGTGTGTGTGTGTGTGTGTGTGTGTGTGTGTGTGTGTGTGTGTGTGTGTGTGTGTGTGTGTGTGTGTGTGTGTGTGTGTGTGTGTGTGTGTGTGTGTGTGTGTGTGTGTGTGTGTGTGTGTGTGTGTGCATGATTAGTTTACAGCAAGTAATTTTATTTGACTAAAACCCCTATCAAAACATATCATGAACAAAACACAGATTAACAAAATGCTGCATGCTGCATGCATACACACACACACACGCGTGCGCACACACAGATGGAATTTCAACTTGGTTTGGGATTTGCTTGTTGGCCTAAGCATCGAACTCAGCTCCTGTCTGTCCCAGCCACAGGTAGAGTGTTGACGTGTTGTGTAGTTCATTTTAAACGTATGGTACTATGTTAGAATTCAGTTATAAAGAAATATTATGTAGGCTAGTAAGTATTATAATGCTATATGGAGTGTTAATGTGTGTTAATGTGTAGTTTGTTTTAATAGTATGGTAGCATGTAATAATTCAGTAGTAAAGTAATATTATGTAGGCTCGTAAAGAGTAGCTTGTCATTCAGTCATGGTAATGAATACAGGTGGGATGGACCCTCGTGAACCGGGGAAGACGAAGACGATAGGCCACTGGATTGATGCGCCGTAGAACCTTGAATGGCCCAACTTACCAGGGAACCAATTCCTAGATTCAACACATAGAGGCAGACCCCTAGTAGACAACCAGACCATCTGGCATGGAGGAGGGGACTCGGCGGTTAACCTGTCGTTGAACCCGAGCTGAGGACCTCAGGAGCGGAAGGAACCATCACTTCAATCTCCTGATCTATAAACTGGGGGGCTGGTAACCGTACAACATCAGGAATGGTGATTGGCCAGTGGAGGAACACTGGAGGTTGGGTGCGTACTTCACCCAAGGAAGGTGCTGACTCTAAGTGGTGGGGTTGGCAGCACCGTAAAGATCCTGTTTCACCCACTCAGTTTAACCGTTGGACTGAGGGTGTTAACCCGAGGACAGACTGGCTGATGACCCCAGAAGAGCACAGAATGCCCTCCAAAATCTGGAGGCAAACTGGGGACCCCGGAAGGAGACTATATCCAGAGGAAGTCCATGAAGGCGGAAATCGTGCTGAGCAGTCTCATGGAGTCTTGTTCTGGGTGCAGGTCGGAGAAGCAGCAATGAAGGTCAGAGTGTCCGCCTCCACCGAGGGCCACCAAAACATCATCAAAAGCTCTAGTGAAACGTGACAAGTGAGCCCACTGAAGTACCTTGGACCGTGTCCCAAGAGGAACAAAAAGTCTGTTAGTTGGACAGCCGTCTGGAGCTGCCTCCCTACCTTGCACCTCCCTCACTATAATCTCTATACCCCAGGACACCGGCGCGAGGAAGAGCGACCTGGGGATGATGGATTCAAGTGGCCGATCCTCACTGGAGCTGGAGAACTGGCGAGAAAGGGCATGCGGCTTCACGTTCTTAGACCTCGGACGGTATGATGACGTGGATCTGATCAAAGTGAAGAAAAGAGCCCAATGAGCCTGTCGGGGATTGAGGTGTTTAATATCCTGGATGTAGGCCAGGTTCTTGTGGTCAGTCCAAACCGTAAAGGGATGTTCTGAGCCCTCCAACCAGTGCCGCCACTCCTCCAAAGCCAGTTTAACCACGAGAAGCTCCCAGTTGCCGACATCATAGTTCCTCTCCGCTGTAGTGAGACACCTGGAGATTAAGGCACAGGGATAAGGCTTTTGGTCTTTCACCGAGCGCTGAGACAGAACTGCACCCAAGCCCATGTCTGAGGCATCCACCTCTACCACGAAGGGAAGAAAATGATCCGCATGAACAAGAATGGGTGCAGCAGAAAACTGACATTTCAGGTACTGGAACGCCTTCTCAGCAGCAGAGGTCCAACATACATGCCCAGTCGAGCCCTTGACGAGTGTTGTCAGTGGCGTCACCACAGCATTAAAGTTTCTCAGAAATCTTTGGTAGAAATGAGCAAATCCCTCAAAAAGCTGAACTGTCTTGACCATGCTGTGCCGCAGCCAGTTTTCCACTGCTCCTACCTTTTGGGAGTCCATCTGTACACAGCCCTGAGATACAATGTACCCCAGGAAGGAGATCTGAGGAATGTGAAAATCACACTTTTCGGGTTTCACAAACAGGTGATGAGCGAGGAGTCTTTGAAGAACCTGGCAGACATGTTCAACCATGGACTTGGAGAAGATGAGGATGTCATCCAGATACAAAAACACACTGGTGAAAGAAGTTGTACAGCACATCATTAACCAGGGCCTGGAAAACGGCTGGAGCATTAGTAAATCCAACAGGCATGATTCGGTAAATCATAATGTTCAGTGGGATTGTTGAACACTGTCTTCCACTCATCTCCCTGTCGGATGCGCACCAGATTGTACGCGCTCCGTAAATATCATTTAGAGAAAACCGTAGCTCCCTGGAGTCTCTCAAAAGCTGGGGACATAAGAGGAAGGGTTTGGTGGGTGTGGCAATGTCTGGTGGGTGTGGCAATGTGTCTGGTGGGTGTGGCAAATAGTTGCCACGCCATCAGCGTTACCCTATCTATAACCCAACCACTCCCAATTTTTCAGCTGGCGTTCAGTAAAATAGTCACCTATCTGTAGAGATAACAGTGATAACACGATATAGAGTGTTATTGTGTGAAATTTGTTGTTAGGTTTATTAGTATGGTACTATGTTATAATTTGATAATAAAGTAATATTATGTAGGCTGGTGAGTAGTAGCTTGTCATTCAGTCATGATAACGTGTATAAAATAGTGACTTCCCATCCATAACAAATATATGACATCGATATGAGTCAGAATCATCTATTATATTGTCAACATTGTATACAAAGTGTAAATAGGATAATTATGGTCATAATGTCAGTCTCATCTAAAAATCATGCCCCCTTTTGCCAAGCTCTACGTGCTAATCACCCCTCAGCCAACTTTGCTTCCCTTCATTGAACATGCCTACCACTTTGAAGATGTAAAATATGTTTCATTGTGAAACAGACAAGAGATAAGACAAAAAACTGAAAACTTAAGCATGCATAACTATTCATCCCCCCAAAGTCAATACTTTGTAGAGGCACCTTTTGCAGAAAATCCTCGGATGGGGCCACAGTGTCTCCTGACCCCTCCTGTCTCAGCCTCCAGTATTTATGCTGCAGTAGTTTATGTGTCGGGGGGCTAGGGTCAGTTTGTTTATCTGGAGTACTTCTCCTGTCCTATTCGGTGTCCTGTGTAAATCTAAGTGTGCGTTCTCTAATTCTCTCCTTCTCTCCTTCTTTCTCTCTCTCGGAGGACCTGAGCCCTAGAACCATGCCCCAGGACTACCTGACATGATGACTCCTTGCTGTCCCCAGTCCACCTGGCCATGCTGCTGCTCCAGTTTCAACTGGCCTGGGCCCTAGGACCATGTCCCAGGACTACCTGACATGAGGACTCCTTGCTGTCCCCAGTCCACCTGGCCATGCTCCTGCTCCAGTTTCAACTGTTCTGCCTTACTATTATTCAACCATGCTGGTCATTTATGAACATTTGAACATCTTGGCCACGTTCTGTTATAATCTCCACCCGGCACAGCCAGAAGAGGACTGGCCACCCCACATATGCTCTCTCTAATTCTCTCTTTCTTTCTCTCTCTCGGAGGACCTGAGCCCTAGGACCGTGCCCCAGGACTACCTGACATGATGGCTCCTTGCTGTCCCCAGTCCACCTGACTGTGCTGCTGCTCCAGTTTCAACTGTTCTGCCTTATTATTATTTGACCATGCTGGTCATTTATGAACATTTGAACATCTTGGTCATTTTCTGTTATAATCTCTACCCGGCACAGCCAGAAGAGGACTGGCCACCCCACATAGCCCGGTTCCTCTCTAGGTTTCTTCCTAGGTTTTGGCCTTTCTAGGGAGTTTTTCCTAGCCACCGTGCTTTTACACCTGCATTGTTTGCTGTTTGGGGTTTTAGGCTGGGTTTCTGTACAGCACTTTGAGATATCAGCTGATGTACGAAGGGCTATATAAATAAATTTGATTTGATTTGATTTGAATACAGCTGCAAGTCTCTATAAGCTTGGCACATCTAGCCACAGGGGTTGTTCAAGGCAAAACTGCTTCAGCTCCTTCAAGTTGGATGGGTTCCACTGGTGTACAGCAATTTTTAAGTCATACCACAGATTCTCAATTGTAGGTCTGGGCTTTGACTAGGCCATTCAAATACATTTAAATGTTTCCCCTTAAACCCCTGAAGTGTTGCTTTAGCAGTATGCTTAGGGTCATTGTCCTGCTGGAAGGTGATCCTCTGTCCCACTGTCAAATCTCTGGAAGACAGAAACAGGTTTCTCTCAAGAATGTCCCTGTATTTAGCACCATCCATCATTCCTTCAATTCTGACCAGTTTCCTAGTCCCTGCAAATTAAAAATATCCCCATAGCATGATGCTGCCACTACCATGCTTCACTGTGGGGATGCTGTTCTTGGGATGATGTGAGGTGTTGGGTTTGCGCCAGCATTTCCCTTGATGGCCGGAAAGCTAAATCTCTGTCTCATCTGACCAGAGTACCTTCTTCCATATGTTTGCGGAGTCTCCCACATGCCTTTTGGCTAACACCAAATTTGTTTGCTTATTTTTTTCTTTAAGCAATGGCTTTTTTTTCTGGCCACTCTGTGGAGTGTACATCTTAAAATGGTCTCCTCTGTGGAGCTTTGCAGCTCATTCAGGGTCATCTTTGGTCTCTCTGATTAATGCCCTCCTTGCCTGGTCTGTGAGTTCTGGTGGGCGGCCCTCTCTTGGCAGGTTTGTTGTGGTGCCAGGTTATTTCCATTCTTTAATAATGGATTTAATCGTGCTCAGTGAGATGTTCAAATGTTCTTATTTTTGTATAACCCAACCCTGATCTGTACTTCTCCACAACTTTGTCCCTGACCTGTTTGGATAGCTCCTTGGTCTTCTTGGTGCTCCTTGCTTGGCGGTGCCCCTTGCTTAGCGGTGTTGAAAACAGAGGTGTTTATATACTGAGATCATGTGACAGATAAATAATATAAATAAAGTCCACCTGTGTTCAATCTAACTAATTATGTGACTTCAGAAGGTAATTGTTTGGACCAGATCTTATTTAGGGTTTCAAAGCTAAGGGGATAAATACATATGCAGGCACCACCTTTCCGTTTTTGTTCAATTTCACTGCACCAATTTTGACTATTTTGTGTATGTCCATTACATTAAATCCAAATAAAAATATATTTAAATTACAGGTTGTAATGCAACAAAAAAGGAAAAACACCAAGGGGGTTGAATATTTTGCATGGCACTGTATGTCTAAAGCCCAAATGATTTGATTATGGAAGGTGAAAGAGTCAGTCCTTGCAGGTGGCTGGGTTAACCTGTGGCTGGGACATACAGGTGCTGAGTGATATGAGTGATGTTGCTTTCATTTCTGCTCAGGCCAAAATGCAAATCCCTGAGCAGTTTGAAATTCCATCTGTGTGAGTGCATGCAGCATTTGCATGTTGATCTGAGTTTTTATCATTCATGATACATTTTGAATTCGAGTCAATTAAAATTAACTGATCATGCAATGGTGCACTTTATTTTTACTTCTTTGGATATGAGTGCATTAGTTAAGTCAGTCGATGAACAACAGAAAAGGGACCAACCAGCTGAGTTTGAGCCTTTTAGCTTTTTTTATATGTGCATCTCAATATGATCCCCGGGGGTATCCACGAAAAGCAAATGTCCACTAACCAGCCAGTCGGATGGAGAGGGAGAGAGAGAAAAGCTTAGCCTTGATAGCTAGCTTATTTGAGAGGCAATTACAAAATGTCAGTCAGTGTGTGGGGAGGAAGATGTAACACAGAGGCTCAAATACATTTCCATAATGCTGCTGTGTGAACACCAAAGATTGCATTCTGTATTGTGGTAGTTCTGGCTGAATCTCTGTCTTGTACGGCACTGATCTCGACTGCAAGGCTCTACAGAAGGTGTTGAAAACAGCCCAGTCTATTAATGGGGGCGAACCCCCAGCCATCCAGGACATTCATACCAGGCGGTGTCTGAGGAAGTCCCAGAAAATTGTCAAAGACTTCAGCCACCCCAGGCACAGACTGTTCTCGTCTGACAGGTGGTATACGAGCATCAGGTCTCGGTCCAACGGATCCAAGACAGCTTCTATCTCCAAGCAAAAAGACTGCTGTACAGCTAATCAATGGCTGACTATGTGCAGTATAACCATAGACTATCTGCACTGACTCTATGCACACTCATAGAACTCTATCCACATATTCATACACACTCTTGCGAAAGTATTTACCCCCTTGGCATGTATCCTATTTCGTTGCCTTACAACCTGGAATTAAAATAGTGTTTTTAGGGTTTGTATATTTTGATTTACCCAACATGCCTACCACTTTGAAGATGCAAAATATTTTTTATTGTGAAACAAACAAGAAATAACACAAAAAAATTTAAACTTGACCTTGCATGACTATTCACCCCCCAAAGTCAATACTTTGTAGAGCAATTACAATTACTTTGCAGCAATTACAGTTGCAAGTCACTTGGGGTAGGTCTCTATAAGCTTGGCACATCTAGCCACTGGGATTTGTGCTCATTCTTCAAGGCAAAACTACTTCAGCTCCTTCAACTTGGATGGGTTCTGCTGGTGTACAGCAATCTTTATGTCATACCACAGATTATCAATTGGATTGAGGTCTGGGCTTTGACTAGGCCATTCCAAGACATTTAAATGTTTCCACTCGAGTGCTGCTTTAGCAGTATGCTTAGGGTCATTGGCCTGCTGGAAGGTGAACCTCCGTTCCAGTCTCATATGTCTAGAAGACTGAAAAAGGTTTCCCTCAAGAATTTCCCTGTATTTAGCGACATCCATGATTCTTCAATAGGTGACCAGTTTCCCAGTCCCTGCTGATGAAAAACATTCCACAAGCATGATGCTGCCTCCACCATGCCTCACTGTGGGGATGTTGTTCTCAGGGTGATGAGAGGTGTTGGGTTTGCGCCAGACATAGCGTTTTCTTTGATGGCCAAAAAGCTTACTTTTAGTCTCATCTGACCAGAGTACCTTCTTCCATATGTTTGGGGAATCTCCCACATGTCTTTTGGTGAACATCAAACATGGTTGCTTATTTTTTCTTCATTCAATGGCTTATTTCTGACCACTCTTCCATAAAACCCAGCTCTGTGGAGTGTACGGCTTAATGTGGTCCTATGGAGAGGTACTCCAATCCCCGCTGTGGAGCTTTGCAGATCCTTCAGGGTTATCTTTGGTCTCTTTGTTGCCTCTCTGATTAATGCCCTCCATTCCAGGTCCGTGAGTTTTGGTGGGCGGCCCTCTCTTGGCAGGTTTGTCGTGTTGACACTTCACCAATTTGGACTTTTTTGTGTATGTCCATTACATGATATCAAATAAAAATAATTTTAAAAAACAGGTTGTAATGCAACGAAATAGCAAAAATGTCAAGGGGGATGAATACTTTTGCAAGGCACTGTATACAGAAGAATGTGGACACACCTTCAAATGAATGGATTCGGCTATTTAAGCCACACCCATTGCTGACAGGTGTATAAAATTTAGCATGCAAAACAGTGGCAGTAGAATGGCCTTACTGAAGAGCTCAGTGACATTAAACGTGGCTTTGTCATAGGATCAAATCAAATCAAACTTTATTTGCCACATAGGCACAACAAGTGTAGGCTTTACCGTGAAATGCTTACTTACAAGCCCTTAACCAACAATACAGTTCAAGAAGAATAAAATATTATCCAAGTATGCAGAAATAAAAAGTAATAATAAAAAGTAACACAATAAGAATAACAATATCAAGGCAATATACAGGGGGCACCGGTACCGAGTCAGTGTGCAAGGTAATCCGTACATGTACGCGGGGACGAAGTGATTATGCATAGGTAACAAACAAATGATGAGTAGAAGCAGTGTACAAGAGAGGAGGGGGTCAATGTAAATTGTCTGGTGGCGATTTTTTTGAACTATTCAGCAGTCTAATGGCTTGGGGGTAGAAGCTGTTGAGGAACCTTTGGTCCTAGACTTGGAGCTCCGGTACAGCTTACCGTGCGGTAGCAGAGAAAACAGTCTATACCTTGGGTGACTGGAGTCGCTGACAATTTTCTGGGCTTTCTTCTGACACTGCCTATTATATTGGTCCTGGATGGCAGGAAGCTTGGCCCAAGTGATGTACTGGGACGTTCACACTACCCTCTGTATCGCCTTACGGTCAGATGCCGAGCAGTTGCCATACCAGGCGGTGATGCAACCAGATGCTCTCGATGGTGCAGCTGTAGAACCTTTTGAAGGTCTGGAATTGACGTGCTAAATCGTTTCAGTCTCCTGAGGGGGAATTTGTTTTTGTCATGCCCTCTTCACGATTGTCTTGGTATGTTTGGACCATGATAGTTTGTTGGTGATGTGGACACCAAGGAAAGTGAAAGTCTCGACCCGCTCCACTACAGCTCCGTCAATGTTAATGGGGGCCTGTTCGGTCCGCTTTCCTGTAGTCCACAATCAGCTCTTTTGTCTTGCTCACATTGAAGGAGATGTTGTTGTCCTGGCACCACAGTGCGAGTTCTCTGACCACCTCCTTATAGGCCGTCTCCTCATTGTCAGTGATCAGGCCTACCACATTTGTGTCATCAGCAAACTTAATGATGGTGTTGGAGTTGTGTTTGGCCATGCAATCATGGGTGAACAGGGAATACAGGAGGGGACTAAGTACACACCCCTGAGGGGCCCCAGTGTTAAGGATCAGTGTGGCAGATGTGTTGTTACCTACTCTTACCACCTGGCGGCAGCCCATCAGAAAGTCCAGGATCCAGTTGCAGAGGGAGGTGTTTAGTCGCAGTGTGCATTGCTTAGTGATGAGCATCGTGGGAGCTATGGTGTTGAATGCTGAGCTGTAGTCAATGAACAGCATTCTCACATACTGTAGGTGTTCCTTTTGTCCAGGTGAGAAAGGGCAGTGTGGAGTCCAATTGAGATTGCATAATCTGCGGACCTGTTGGGGCGGAATGCGAATTGAAGTGGCTCTAGCGTGTCAGGGAGGATGCTGTTGACGAAGCCATGACCAGCCTTTCAAAGCACTTCATGGCTACCAACGTGAGTGCCATGGGGCAGTAATCATTTAGGCTGGTACTCATTGAGCTGGTACTTCCTTCTTTAGTTTTTGCTTGTAAGCAGGAATCAGGAGGATATAATTATGGTCAGATTTGCCAAATGGAGGGCGGGGGAGAGCTTTGTATGCATCTCTGTGTGTGGCCACCTTTTCCAAATGTCAGTTTGTCAAAATTCTGCCACGCTACAGCTACTGTAAGCGCTTTTATTTTGAAGTTGAAATGTCTCCGTGATGTGGTAGGCCACAGAATCTCACAGAACGGGACCGCCGAGTGCTGAAACGCGGGAAAAATGGCTATCCTCGGTTGCAACACTCACTACGTAGTTTGAAAATTGTCTCTGGAAGCGACGTCATCACAAGAACTGTTCGTCAGGACCTTCATGAAATGGTTTTCCATGGCCGAGCAGCAGCACAGAAGCTTAATATCACCATGTGCAATGCCAAGTGTAAGCTGGAGTGGTGTAAACGGGCTTAAAACCTCTTAGGGTTCCCTTAAGCTCGAATCCCGTTTCCGGGACAGATTTGACAACATTCGGTGAAATTGCAGAGCCCCAAATTAAAACTACAGAAATATAAATATTCATATAAATACAAGTGTAATACATCAAAATAAAGCTTAACTTCTTGTTAATCCAGCCGCTGTGTCAGATTTCAAAAAGGCTTTACGGTGAAAGCACACCATGCGATTATCTGAGGACAGCGCCCCACATACAAAAACATGAAAACATTTTTTCAACCAGGCGAATGCGACAGTCATGAAATAGCAATAAAATAAACCTTTGAAGATATTCATCTTTTTGCAATCCAAAATGTCTCAGTTACACAATGAATGGTCGTTTTGTTCGATAAAGTCCTTCTTTTTGTCCCAAAAATGTCAATTTATTTGGCACGTTTGATTCAGAAATACACCGGTTCCAACTCGCCCAACATGCCTACAAAGTATCTAATATATTACCTGTAAACTTGGTCCAAACATTTAAAACAACATTTTTAATCCAACCTCAGGTACCCTGACATGTAAATAATCGATCAAATTTAAGACGGAATAATCTGTTTAATAATCCGAATAATCCGGAGAAAAACAACATTGAACACACTCCTGTTCACGTGCACCAAAAGACTAGAGACCTTCTGAGTGACACATGGAAAGAATAGGACTACTTCTTCATTTCTCAAAAGAAAAACATCAAACAATTTCTAAAGACTGTTGACATCTAGTGTAAGCAATAGGAACTGCAATCTGGGCCCTAATAAGTCAGGTTGCCAATAGAAAAACATTGGAAAAACACAATGACCTCAAAAAATGTTTTCCCTGGATGGATTGTCCTCAGGGCTTTGCCTGCCAAATCTGTTCTGTTATACTCACAGACATTATTTTAACAGTTTTAGAAACTTTAGAGTGCTTTCTATCAGAAGCATACCATAGTTTCTGGGCCTCAGTAACAGGCAGTATACTTTGGGCACGCTTTTCATCCGGACGTCAAAATACTGCACCCTAACCTTAACAAGTTTTATGTGTCTTCACTTATTGCAAATCATGTGAAAGGATGTGTTGATTAATAGGGAACTAATTCATTGTCTGGGCACCAGTCACTCCCTCCTCCGGGGAGATGAGGTCTGAGATAGGATGTGTTGATTAATAGGGAACCAATTCATTGTCTGGGCACCAGTCACTCCCTCCTCCCTCCTCCGGGGAGATGAGGTCTGAGATAGGATGTGTTGATTAATAGGGAACCAATTCATTGTCTGGGCACCAGTCACTCCCTCCTCCCTCCTCCGGGGAGATGAGGTCTGAGATAGGATGTGTTGATTAATAGGGAACCAATTCATTGTCTGGGCACCAGTCACTCCCTCCTCCGGCCTTGGGGGAGATGAGGTCTGAGATAGGATGTGTTGATTAATAGGGAACCGATTCATTGTCTGGGCACCAGTCACTCCCTCCTCCCTCCTCCGGGGAGATGAGGTCTGAGATAGGATGTGTTGATTAATAGGGAACCAATTCATTGTCTGGGCACCAGTCACTCCCTCCTCCCTCCTCCGGGGAGATGAGGTCTGAGATAGGATGTGTTTATTAATAGCGAACTAATTCATTGTCTGGGCACCAGTCACTCCCTCCTCCGGGCTTGGGGGAGATTAGGTCTGAGATAGGATGTGTTGATTAATAGGGAACCAATTCATTGTCTGGGCACCAGTCACTCCCTCCTCCCTCCTCCGGGGAGATGAGGTCTGAGATAGGATGTGTTGATTAATAGGGAACCAATTCATTGTCTGGGCACCAGTCACTCCCTCCTCCCTCCTCCGGGGAGATGAGGTCTGAGATAGGATGTGTTGATTAATAGCGAACTAATTCATTGTCTGGGCACCAGTCACTCCCTCCTCCCTCCTCCGGGGAGATGAGGTCTGAGATAGGATGTGTTGATTAATAGGGAACCAATTCATTGTCTGGGCACCAGTCACTCCCTCCTCCCTCCTCCGGGGAGATGAGGTCTGAGATAGGATGTGTTGATTAATAGGGAACCAATTCATTGTCTGGGCACCAGTCACTCCCTCCTCCGGCCTTGGGGGAGATGAGGTCTGAGATAGGATGTGTTGATTAATAGGGAACCGATTCATTGTCTGGGCACCAGTCACTCCCTCCTCCCTCCTCCGGGGAGATGAGGTCTGAGATAGGATGTGTTGATTAATAGGGAACCAATTCATTGTCTGGGCACCAGTCACTCCCTCCTCCCTCCTCCGGGGAGATGAGGTCTGAGATAGGATGTGTTGATTAATAGGGAACCAATTCATTGTCTGGGCACCAGTCACTCCCTCCTCCGGGGAGATGAGGTCTGAGATAGGATGTGTTGATTAATAGGGAACCGATTCATTGTCTGGGCACCAGTCACTCCCTCCTCCCTCCTCCGGGGAGATGAGGTCTGAGATAGGATGTGTTGATTAATAGGGAACCAATTCATTGTCTGGGCACCAGTCACTCCCTCCTCCCTCCTCCGGGGAGATGAGGTCTGAGATAGGATGTGTTGATTAATAGGGAACCAATTCATTGTCTGGGCACCAGTCACTCCCTCCTCCCTCCTCCGGGGAGATGAGGTCTGAGATAGGATGTGTTGATTAATAGGGAACCAATTCATTGTCTGGGCACCAGTCACTCCCTCCTCCCTCCTCCGGGGAGATGAGGTCTGAGATAGGATGTGTTGATTAATAGGGAACCAATTCATTGTCTGGGCACCAGTCACTCCCTCCTCCCTCCTCCAGGGAGATGAGGTCTGAGATAGGATGTGTTGATTAATAGGGAACTAATTCATTGTCTGGGCACCAGTCACTCCCTCCTCCCTCCTCCGGGAGATGAGGTCTGAGATAGGATGTGTTGATTAATAGGGAACTAATTCATTGTCTGGGCACCAGTCACTCCCTCCTCCCTCCTCCAGGGAGATGAGGTCTGAGATAGGATGTGTTGATTAATAGGGAACCAATTCATTGTCTGGGCACCAGTCACTCCCTCCTCCCTCCTCCGGGGAGATGAGGTCTGAGATAGGATGTGTTGATTAATAGGGAACTAATTCATTGTCTGGGCACCAGTCACTCCCTCCTCCCTCCTCCAGGGAGATGAGGTCTGAGATAGGATGTGTTGATTAATAGGGAACCAATTCATTGTCTGGGCACCAGTCACTCCCTCCTCCCTCCTCCGGGGAGATGAGGTCTGAGATAGGATGTGTTGATTAATAGGGAACTAATTCATTGTCTGGGCACCAGTCACTCCCTCCTCCCTCCTCCAGGGAGATGAGGTCTGAGATAGGATGTGTTGATTAATAGGGAACCAATTCATTGTCTGGTCACCAGTCACTCCCTCCTCCCTCCTCCGGGGAGATGAGGTCTGAGATAGGATGTGTTGATTAATAGGGAACTAATTCATTGTCTGGTCACCAGTCACTCCCTCCTCCCTCCTCCAGGGAGATGAGGTCTGAGATAGGATGTGTTGATTAATAGGGAACCAATTCATTGTCTGGTCACCAGTCACTCCTCCCTCCCTCCTCCGGGGAGATGAGGTCTGAGATAGGATGTGTTGATTAATAGGGAACTAATTCATTGTCTGGTCACCAGTCACTCCCTCCTCCCTCCTCCGGGGAGATGAGGTCTGAGATAGGATGTGTTGATTAATAGGGAACTAATTCATTGTCTGGTCACCAGTCACTCCCTCCTCCCTCCTCCAGGGAGATGAGGTCTGAGATAGGATGTGTTGATTAATAGGGAACCAATTCATTGTCTGGTCACCAGTCACTCCCTCCTCCCTCCTCCGGGGAGATGAGGTCTGAGATAGGATGTGTTGATTAATAGGGAACCAATTCATTGTCTGGTCACCAGTCACTCCCTCCTCCCTCCTCCGGGGAGATGAGGTCTGAGATAGGATGTGTTGATTAATAGGGAACCAATTCATTGTCTGGGCACCAGTCACTCCCTCCTCCCTCCTCCGGGGAGATGAGGTCTGAGATAGGATGTGTTTATTAATAGGAACTAATTCATTGTCTGGGCACCAGTCACTCCCTCCTCCGGGCTCCTTGTCTGGGCACCAGTCCTCCCTCCCTCCCTCCTCCGGGGAGATGAGGTCTGAGATAGGATGTGTTGATTAATAGGAACCAATTCATTGTCTGGGCACCAGTCACTCCCTCCTCCCTCCTCCGGGGAGATGAGGTCTGAGATAGGATGTGTTGATTAATAGGGAACTAATTCATTGTCTGGGCACCAGTCACTCCCTCCTCCCTCCTCCGGGGAGATGAGGTCTGAGATAGGATGTGTTGATTAATAGGGAACCAATTCATTGTCTGGGCACCAGTCACTCCCTCCTCCCTCCTCCGGGGAGATGAGGTCTGAGATAGGATGTGTTGATTAATAGGGAACCAATTCATTGTCTGGGCACCAGTCACTCCCTCCTCCGGCCTTGGGGAGATGAGGTCTGAGATAGGATGTGTTGATTAATAGGGAACCGATTCATTGTCTGGGCACCAGTCACTCCCTCCTCCCTCCTCCGGGGAGATGAGGTCTGAGATAGGATGTGTTGATTAATAGGGAACCAATTCATTGTCTGGGCACCAGTCACTCCCTCCTCCCTCCTCCGGGGAGATGAGGTCTGAGATAGGATGTGTTGATTAATAGGGAACCAATTCATTGTCTGGGCACCAGTCACTCCCTCCTCCGGGGAGATGAGGTCTGAGATAGGATGTGTTGATTAATAGGGAACCGATTCATTGTCTGGGCACCAGTCACTCCCTCCTCCCTCCTCCGGGGAGATGAGGTCTGAGATAGGATGTGTTGATTAATAGGGAACCAATTCATTGTCTGGGCACCAGTCACTCCCTCCTCCCTCCTCCGGGGAGATGAGGTCTGAGATAGGATGTGTTGATTAATAGGGAACCAATTCATTGTCTGGGCACCAGTCACTCCCTCCTCCCTCCTCCGGGGAGATGAGGTCTGAGATAGGATGTGTTGATTAATAGGGAACCAATTCATTGTCTGGGCACCAGTCACTCCCTCCTCCCTCCTCCGGGGAGATGAGGTCTGAGATAGGATGTGTTGATTAATAGGGAACCAATTCATTGTCTGGGCACCAGTCACTCCCTCCTCCCTCCTCCAGGGAGATGAGGTCTGAGATAGGATGTGTTGATTAATAGGGAACTAATTCATTGTCTGGGCACCAGTCACTCCCTCCTCCCTCCTCCGGGGAGATGAGGTCTGAGATAGGATGTGTTGATTAATAGGGAACTAATTCATTGTCTGGGCACCAGTCACTCCCTCCTCCCTCCTCCAGGGAGATGAGGTCTGAGATAGGATGTGTTGATTAATAGGGAACCAATTCATTGTCTGGGCACCAGTCACTCCCTCCTCCCTCCTCCGGGGAGATGAGGTCTGAGATAGGATGTGTTGATTAATAGGGAACTAATTCATTGTCTGGGCACCAGTCACTCCCTCCTCCCTCCTCCAGGGGAGATGAGGTCTGAGATAGGATGTGTTGATTAATAGGGAACCAATTCATTGTCTGGGCACCAGTCACTCCCTCCTCCCTCCTCCGGGGAGATGAGGTCTGAGATAGGATGTGTTGATTAATAGGGAACTAATTCATTGTCTGGGCACCAGTCACTCCCTCCTCCCTCCTCCAGGGAGATGAGGTCTGAGATAGGATGTGTTGATTAATAGGGAACCAATTCATTGTCTGGTCACCAGTCACTCCCTCCTCCCTCCTCCGGGGAGATGAGGTCTGAGATAGGATGTGTTGATTAATAGGGAACTAATTCATTGTCTGGTCACCAGTCACTCCCTCCTCCCTCCTCCAGGGAGATGAGGTCTGAGATAGGATGTGTTGATTAATAGGGAACCAATTCATTGTCTGGTCACCAGTCACTCCCTCCTCCCTCCTCCGGGGAGATGAGGTCTGAGATAGGATGTGTTGATTAATAGGGAACTAATTCATTGTCTGGTCACCAGTCACTCCCTCCTCCCTCCTCCGGGGAGATGAGGTCTGAGATAGGATGTGTTGATTAATAGGGAACCAATTCATTGTCTGGTCACCAGTCACTCCCTCCTCCCTCCTCCGGGGAGATGAGGTCTGAGATAGGATGTGTTGATTAATAGGGAACCAATTCATTGTCTGGTCACCAGTCACTCCCTCCTCCCTCCTCCGGGAGATGAGGTCTGAGATAGGATGTGTTGATTAATAGGGAACTAATTCATTGTCTGGGCACCAGTCACTCCCTCCTCCCTCCTCCGGGGAGATGAGGTCTGAGATAGGATGTGTTGATTAATAGGGAACCAATTCATTGTCTGGGCACCAGTCACTCCCTCCTCCCTCCTCCGGGGAGATGAGGTCTGAGATAGGATGTGTTGATTAATAGGGAACTAATTCATTGTCTGGTCACCAGTCACTCCCTCCTCCCTCCTCCGGGGAGATGAGGTCTGAGATAGGATGTGTTGATTAATAGGGAACCAATTCATTGTCTGGTCACCAGTCACTCCCTCCTCCCTCCTCCGGGGAGATGAGGTCTGAGATAGGATGTGTTGATTAATAGGGAACCAATTCATTGTCTGGGCACCAGTCACTCCCTCCTCCCTCCTCCGGGGAGATGAGGTCTGAGATAGGATGTGTTGATTAATAGGGAACCAATTCATTGTCTGGGCACCAGTCACTCCCTCCTCCGGGGAGATGAGGTCTGAGATAGGATGTGTTGATTAATAGGGAACCAATTCATTGTCTGGGCACCAGTCACTCCCTCCTCCCTCCTCCGGGGAGATGAGGTCTGAGATAGGATGTGTTGATTAATAGGGAACCAATTCATTGTCTGGGCACCAGTCACTCCCTCCTCCGGGGAGATGAGGTCTGAGATAGGATGTGTTGATTAATAGGGAACCAATTCATTGTCTGGTCACCAGTCACTCCCTCCTCCCTCCTCCGGGGAGATGAGGTCTGAGATAGGATGTGTTGATTAATAGGGAACTAATTCATTGTCTGGGCACCAGTCACTCCCTCCTCCCTCCTCCGGGGAGATGAGGTCTGAGATAGGATGTGTTGATTAATAGGGAACCAATTCATTGTCTGGGCACCAGTCACTCCCTCCTCCCTCCTCCGGGGAGATGAGGTCTGAGATAGGATGTGTTGATTAATAGGGAACTAATTCATTGTCTGGTCACCAGTCACTCCCTCCTCCCTCCTCCGGGGAGATGAGGTCTGAGATAGGATGTGTTGATTAATAGGGAACCAATTCATTGTCTGGTCACCAGTCACTCCCTCCTCCCTCCTCCGGGGAGATGAGGTCTGAGATAGGATGTGTTGATTAATAGGGAACCAATTCATTGTCTGGGCACCAGTCACTCCCTCCTCCCTCCTCCGTCTGGGAGATGAGGTCTGAGATAGGATGTGTTGATTAATAGGGAACCAATTCATTGTCTGGGCACCAGTCACTCCCTCCCTCCTCCGGGGAGATGAGGTCTGAGATAGGATGTGTTGATTAATCCTCCTGGGCACCAGTCACTCCCTCCCCTCCTCCGGGGAGATGAGGTCTGAGATAGGATGTGTTGATTAATAGGGAACCAATTCATTGTCTGGTCACCAGTCACTCCCTCCTCCCTCCTCCGGGGAGATGAGGTCTGAGATAGGATGTGTTGATTAATAGGGAACTAATTCATTGTCTGGGCACCAGTCACTCCCTCCTCCCTCCTCCGGGGAGATGAGGTCTGAGATAGGATGTGTTGATTAATAGGGAACCAATTCATTGTCTGGGCACCAGTCACTCCCTCCTCCCTCCTCCGGGGGGAGATGAGGTCTGAGATAGGATGTGTTGATTAATAGGGAACCAATTCATTGTCTGGTCACCAGTCACTCCCTCCTCCCTCCTCCGGGAGATGAGGTCTGAGATAGGATGTGTTGATTAATAGGGAACCAATTCATTGTCTGGGCACCAGTCACTCCCTCCTCCCTCCTCCGGGGAGATGAGGTCTGAGATAGGATGTGTTGATTAATAGGGAACTAATTCATTGTCTGGGCACCAGTCACTCCCTCCTCCCTCCTCCGGGGAGATGAGGTCTGAGATAGGATGTGTTGATTAATAGGGAACTAATTCATTGTCTGGGCACCAGTCACTCCCTCCTCCCTCCTCCAGGGAGATGAGGTCTGAGATAGGATGTGTTGATTAATAGGGAACCAATTCATTGTCTGGTCACCAGTCACTCCCTCCTCCCTCCTCCGGGGAGATGAGGTCTGAGATAGGATGTGTTGATTAATAGGGAACCAATTCATTGTCTGGGCACCAGTCACTCCCTCCTCCCTCCTCCAGGGAGATGAGGTCTGAGATAGGATGTGTTGATTAATAGGGAACTAATTCATTGTCTGGGCACCAGTCACTCCCTCCTCCCTCCTCCGGGGAGATGAGGTCTGAGATAGGATGTGTTGATTAATAGGGAACTAATTCATTGTCTGGGCACCAGTCACTCCCTCCTCCCTCCTCCAGGGAGATGAGGTCTGAGATAGGATGTGTGGGGTAATAGGGAACTAATTCATTGTCTGGGCACCAGTCACTCCCTCCTCCCTCCTCCAGGGAGATGAGGTCTGAGATAGGATGTGTTGATTAATAGGGAACTAATTCATTGTCTGGGCACCAGTCACTCCCTCCTCCCTCCTCCGGGGAGATGAGGTCTGAGATAGGATGTGTTGATTAATAGGGAACTAATTCATTGTCTGGGCACCAGTCACTCCCTCCTCCCTCCTCCGGGGAGATGAGGTCTGAGATAGGATGTGTGGGGTAATAGGGAACTAATTCATTGTCTGGGCACCAGTCACTCCCTCCTCCCTCCTCCAGGGAGATGAGGTCTGAGATAGGATGTGTTGATTAATAGGGAACCAATTCATTGTCTGGGCACCAGTCACTCCCTCCTCCCTCCTCCGGGGAGATGAGGTCTGAGATAGGATGTGTTGATTAATAGGGAACTAATTCATTGTCTGGGCACCAGTCACTCCCTCCTCCGGGGAGATGAGGTCTGAGATAGGATGTGTTGATTAATAGGGAACCAATTCATTGTCTGGGCACCAGTCACTCCCTCCTCCCTCCTCCAGGGAGATGAGGTCTGAGATAGGATGTGTTGATTAATAGGGAACCAATTCATTGTCTGGGCACCAGTCACTCCCTCCTCCCTCCTCCGGGGAGATGAGGTCTGAGATAGGATGTGTTGATTAATAGGGAACTAATTCATTGTCTGGGCACCAGTCACTCCCTCCTCCGGGGAGATGAGGTCTGAGATAGGATGTGTTGATTAATAGGGAACTAATTCATTGTCTGGGCACCAGTCACTCCCTCCTCCCTCCTCCGGGGAGATGAGGTCTGAGATAGGATGTGTTGATTAATAGGGAACCAATTCATTGTCTGGGCACCAGTCACTCCCTCCTCCCTCCTCCGGGGAGATGAGGTCTGAGATAGGATGTGTTGATTAATAGGGAACCAATTCATTGTCTGGGCACCAGTCACTCCCTCCTCCCTCCTCCGGGGAGATGAGGTCTGAGATAGGATGTGTTGATTAATAGGGAACTAATTCATTGTCTGGGCACCAGTCACTCCCTCCTCCGGGGAGATGAGGTCTGAGATAGGATGTGTTGATTAATAGGGAACCAATTCATTGTCTGGGCACCAGTCACTCCCTCCTCCCTCCTCCGGGGAGATGAGGTCTGAGATAGGATGTGTTGATTAATAGGGAACTAATTCATTGTCTGGGCACCAGTCACTCCCTCCTCCCTCCTCCGGGGAGATGAGGTCTGAGATAGGATGTGTTGATTAATAGGGAACCAATTCATTGTCTGGTCACCAGTCACTCCCTCCTCCGGGGAGATGAGGTCTGAGATAGGATGTGTTGATTAATAGGGAACCAATTCATTGTCTGGGCACCAGTCACTCCCTCCTCCCTCCTCCAGGGAGATGAGGTCTGAGATAGGATGTGTTGATTAATAGGGAACTAATTCATTGTCTGGGCACCAGTCACTCCCTCCTCCGGGGAGATGAGGTCTGAGATAGGATGTGTTGATTAATAGGGAACTAATTCATTGTCTGGGCACCAGTCACTCCCTCCTCCCTCCTCCAGGAAGATGAGGTCTGAGATAGGATGTGTTGATTAATAGGGAACTAATTCATTGTCTGGGCACCAGTCACTCCCTCCTCCGGGGAGATGAGGTCTGAGATAGGATGTGTTGATTAATAGGGAACCAATTCATTGTCTGGGCACCAGTCACTCCCTCCTCCCTCCTCCAGGGAGATGAGGTCTGAGATAGGATGTGTTGATTAATAGGGAACTAATTCATTGTCTGGGCACCAGTCACTCCCTCCTCCCTCCTCCGGGGAGATGAGGTCTGAGATAGGATGTGTTGATTAATAGGGAACTAATTCATTGTCTGGGCACCAGTCACTCCCTCCTCCCTCCTCCAGGGAGATGAGGTCTGAGATAGGATGTGTTGATTAATAGGGAACTAATTCATTGTCTGGTCACCAGTCACTCCCTCCTCCGGGGAGATGAGGTCTGAGATAGGATGTGTTGATTAATAGGGAACTAATTCATTGTCTGGTCACCAGTCACTCCCTCCTCCCTCCTCCAGGGAGATGAGGTCTGAGATAGGATGTGTTGATTAATAGGGAACTAATTCATTGTCTGGTCACCAGTCACTCCCTCCTCCCTCCTCCGGGGAGATGAGGTCTGAGATAGGATGTGTTGATTAATAGGGAACTAATTCATTGTCTGGGCACCAGTCACTCCCTCCTCCGGGGAGATGAGGTCTGAGATAGGATGTGTTGATTAATAGGGAACTAATTCATTGTCTGGGCACCAGTCACTCCCTCCTCCAGGGAGATGAGGTCTGAGATAGGATGTGTGGGGTAGTGTCTGGTCACCAGTCACTCCCTCCTCCAGGGAGATGAGGTCTGAGATAGGATGTGTGGGGTAGTGTCTGGTCACCAGTCACTCCCTCCTCCAGGGAGATGAGGTCTGAGATAGGATGTGTGGGGTAGTGTCTGGTCACCAGTCACTCCCTCCTCCGGGGAGATGAGGTCTGAGATAGGATGTGTGGGGTAGTGTCTGGTCACCAGTCACTCCCTCCTCCAGGGAGATGAGGTCTGAGATAGGATGTGTGGGGTAGTGTCTGGTCACCAGTCACTCCCTCCTCCAGGGAGATGAGGTCTGAGATAGGATGTGTGGGGTAGTGTCTGGAACGATTATACGACTTCTCTGATGTTGCACCTATCTTGGTATATAGTAATGGTTAAAGGACAATGGTTTTACTTGAGAAAGGGGTATCTGGAGCTGACAATTGATTTATGCCATAGAATGAGTTGGTGTTTTTGTACAATGGGAAATCAGGGACGAAATGGGAGTCTTGCCTTCGGGGCCGAACTCTGTACAATGAGAACAGTCTGTACAGCAGATACTGTCAACTGTGAATTATTAGTATCTTTCATACAAATTCTAACCTTGTGACCCATTCCACACATCTGGTGTTTGTCAGGAACATTCAGGAGGATGAACTTTGCTATAGAAGGTCTTTGTATTCTTTGTCTTGGGGCTCTCAATGAATCATCTATGGGTCATTATCGCAAAGCACTTACTTTACTACAAATAATTTACTTGTGTCTCTGGTGTGACCTGCTTTCCTTATTAATAAGTGAACAAAGATTTAGTTTAAGTAGAACTCTGACTTGTGTGTTAGTTTGTCTCCTCATTTGATAATACAGAACATGCCACCATACTGTATTCTCTGCATGTACCAAATAAACTTTGATATGATTTGTGTGTATGTAAATAACGCACCATGTGACTTGTTAGGATACACACAGGTCAGAGAGCTTTAACTCTCTCATACATTCCTTCAGGTCATTAAAACCAGGTTGGAACCGTCTGCAGGAGAGAACACCACAACTATCGCAAAATCAAGGACTTACCAACACATCTAGGGTAAGTTATATTACATTTTAACAACACTGAGTATGATATTTCAGGTTAAATGTTTTACATCCCCTCTTGATGATTTCTTTCAGACTTAATGAGATAAGGTACCTTCAGAAAGTATTCATACCCCTGACTTTTTCCAAAAATGTTTGTTGCAGCCTGAATTTAAAATTGATTAAATGTCTTTTGTTTGTCACTGGCCTACACACAATTTCTCATAATGTCAAAGTGGAATTATGTTTTTAGACATTTTTACAGATATATGAGATAAGGTGAATGCACCAATTTGTAAGTCGGATAAGAGCGTCTGCTGAATGACTTAAATGTAAATGTAAATGTCCCTTTGTGATGGAAAGCCTCAATAATTTCAAGAAAAATTAGCTCACTCTCTGTGCAATAATGGCATTTAGCATGACAATTGAATGACTAGCTTATCACACATTAGGTCCCTCAGTCGTGCAGCGAATTTAAAATATAGATTCAACCACAAAGAGCAGGGAGGCTTTCAAATGTCTTGCAAAGAAGGGCACCTATTGGTAGATGGCTAAATATATGGCTAAAGGACATTGAATATACACTTGAGCATGGTGAAATGATTAATGACACGTTGGATGGTATATCAATACACGTGACTGAAACTGGAACCGACTGTCACAATTCATGTACTCAGTGGATTTGTAGAAATGAATGCAATATTTGAGGCTCTCTTTCTCTCACCAATTGATTGTACAATTTATACATACAGTATTTATGTTCAGCGTGTTAGGGTGTGATATGGGAGTTGGAGACATGTTTATTTTGACATAAATGTCTAACTTTCAACACTCCCACAGCACAAACTCTGGAGGCCCATGCGGCTGTCATTGATGTAAAAAATATATATATATTATAAATCATTTTGACAGTAACACTCCAAAAAGTAATTCACAAACTATTTAATATCCATACGTACTAAGAAGCTAAGTATTTGTTTTCTTGGGTTTCGAGAATGTGAGTGATCAAAGTCATGGCGCCAGGTAGCCTAGCGGTTAGAGCGTTGGTTTAGGAACTGAAATGTTGCTGGTTCCAATACCCAAGCCAACAAGGTGAAAAACCTGTCGATGTGTCCTTGAGCAAAGCACTTAAATCTAATTTGCTCCAGGTAGGCCGTCAATGTAAATTAGAATTTGTTCCTAACTGACTCGCCTCGTTAAATAAAAAAGTGCCTCAGTCCTTGACTGTATTGGTAAAAACAAATTCTGTCGTCAAGGCTAAGACTGCACCAGTGTGACTTACTCAGGACTTGACAGTTCATACAGCTTTTCTATTCTGATCATGGAAAAAAACATCTAAATCTAAAGTAGCTAGCTAGCATTTATGAGGCAAAAAAACATGTTCCTCACACACTAGGAATGTATTTCCTCCAATGGTATTATGAAAAGTTGCCTCTTGCTCCCAAAAACACGTATTCTGAATATTTGTGAAGGGCGTGCTGTTAACGTGGCCCAATGTATGTGCTTTCAGTAGCCTGATTACATCTAGTTTCAGGAGAAATCCGCACACAATGCCTCCCTGACCCTCTCCTGAATTGGTCAGCCAGATCTGAAAACAATCTGATCACAATGCAACTTTTGTGCATCTAGTGCTGACCTTTGTATTCTGATAGCAGAAGTCAGATGTAAGTGTCGAGTGTAGACACAGCCACTGTATCGGAAGCTCTGGAACATGATATCTGATTACTGGACAGCCAGTAAATTGGCAGATTCAAACATATTATTGTGTATATTTAGCGGAAAAGAGTTCTTGAGGGCTCAAACAGTCTTTTTCCTCATACTGGTGAAACGGCACTTGAGCTGGCCTACTATCTAATAACCTCTCTTTGGAAAGATGTGTCTCTCACAATGGTGTTATCCGTTTTGCTCTACGACCCCCACAAACCACAGGTAAAGTAGGAAAATGTGTCAACTTTTGTCTACATCGCCCGAACCGTTTGGGCTACAAATTACCTGTAGAAACAGGAGACTCAATGGTGTTATCGTTTTGCTCTACAAGCCCCACAAGTGTCACGGGACTCGTCGAATAATGGGTTAAATATGTCAACAACAACAACAAAAAATCCTAAGCTTTCTTACATCTCCTACGTATAGGACAGACACTACGAAACCTTATACCTTGTGCTTTTTTATTTAAACAGTCTTCTTTTGCTGTTTATGAATGTGTTTTTCAAAGCATTTCTATAGGCTATAGAGTCAAAGTTCAAATTATATATTGACACTTAAATGGATCGTAAAATTCCAAATCAAATTGCTAAAAGGTCCATGTTATAGCCATCTTTATAAAATCCACATGTCAGTTTAACCCCCCCCCCCCCATGTAAAGTGTTGGCAACAGAACAAGGTGTTAACAAGACTCCAAAGACACATACTATATATCATGAAATTGGGGTTATACAAATGGGTAAAATACGTGTATATATACAGTACCAGTCAAAAGTTTGGACACACCTACTCATCAAGGGTTTTTCTTTATTTGTACTATTTTCTGTAATTGTAGAAATGTAGTGAAGACATCAACACAACGAAATAATACATATGGAATCATGTAGTAACCAAAAAAGTAGCCACCCTTTGCCTTGATGACAGCTTTGCACACTCTGGCATTCTCTTAACCCACTTCATAAGGTAACCACCTGGAATGCTTTTCCAATGGTATTGGAGGAGTTCCCACACATGCTGAGCACTTGTTGGCTGCTTTTCCTTCAATCTGCTGTCCAACTCATCCCAAAATATCTCAATTGGGTTGAGGTTGGGTGATTGTGGAGGCCAGGTCATCTGATGCAGCACTTCATCACTCTCCTTCTTGGCCATATAGCCCTTACACAACCTGGAGGTGTGTTGGGTCATTTCCCTGTTGAAAAATAACATCATAGTCACACTAAGCGCAATCCAGATGGGATGGGGTACCACTGCAGAATACTGTGGTAGCCATGCTGTTTAAGTGTGTCTTGAAATCTAGCAAAGCATCCCCAAACCATCACACCTCGTCCTCCATGCTTCACAGTGGGAACCACACATGCTAAACTGTGTTTCTTGGCCTAAGCAACTCTCTTCTTATTATTGGTGTCCTTTAGTAGTGGTTTCATTGCAACAATTTGACCGTGAAGGCCTGATTCACAGACTCTGTGAGGCATTTATTTGCGATGGAATCTGAGTTGCAGTTAATTGCCAATTTCTGAGGATGGTAATGAACTTACACAGCAGCAAGTCCTGTGGCGGACCTCATGAGAGCCAGTTCCATCATACCGCTTTTATGTTTTTTGCATTATTTAATTTTTACGGAGTGATTGAACTTCATGTCTTAAAGTAATGATGGTCTGTTGTTTCTCTTAACTTACTTGAGCTGTTCTTGCCATAACATGGACTTGGTCTATTACCAAATAGGGCTATCTTCTGTATTCCTTGTCACAACACAACTAATTGGGTCAAACGCATTAAGAAGGAATACATTCCACAAATGAACTTTTAACAAGGCACACCTGTTAATTGAAATGCATTCCAGGTGACTATTTTGTCAAGCTGGTTGAGAGAATGTCAAGTGTGCGCAAAGCTCTCATCAAGGCAAAGGATGGATACTTTGAAGAATCTGAAATATAACATTTTGACATTTTCACTTAGGGGTGTACTCACTTTTGTTGCCAGCGGTTTAGACATTAATGGCTGTGTATTGAGTTATTTTGAGGGGACAGCAAATGTACACTGTTATACAAGCTGTACACTCCCTACTTTACATTGTAGCAAAGTGTCATTTCTTCAGTGTTGTCACATGAAATATATACTCAAATATTTACAAAAATGTGAGGGTGTACTCACTTTTGTGATATACTGTATGTAAGTTGCAGGCTGTTGATTGTGGCCTGTGTAATGTTGTCCCACTCCTCTTCAATGTCTGTTGGACATGGCGGGAACTCGAACATGCTGCCATGCATGTTGCTCTAGAGCAGGGGTGTCAAACTCATTTCGCATCGTGGGCCACATACGGCCTAGGGAGATGTCAAGTGGGCCGGACCATTAAAATTATACCATACTCTGCTATAAATAACCAAAATATCATGTCTTTCCTTTGTTTTGGTGTAAAGAAGCACAAGAACATTAGGAAAATATTGAAATTTAATGAACTATCCTTTTACAAAACATTTCATGAAACACCTCATATTTCCTTAGACAAATGTGCAATTTACTTTTATCATTCACAAATATGCATTGCAACTGATCCCACTGATTGTACAAAGGCACAAAACTTTAATTGGTACTGAAAAATATAGTAATGCACTTTAAGATTAAATGAGACTTTTAAAGAAAGGAATTTTTAAACCACTTACACATACGCATATAAAATCTAAATGTAATCCCTGCGTACACCTTACAAACTAAGGAGAGTGATTTTAAATGTGTAATGAAGAAAGTGTTGCCTGTCCTGTAAATCTGTAAACTTCATACATGAAACATACATACACATACAATACATACTGAAAATTTATGGAGTTGTATGAACAGTAGAATTCCATCACACAACTTTTGTTTTGAAGCTGCTGACTAACATTAAAGTGCACATTTTTAAATCACCACAGTAAGGATTCATCTTCACAGAGCTGTATTCTTTCAATGCAAACAGTATCTAAGGCAGCATTTTAAAGGTGTTAGTCTAGTCTGGACTTGTATTTGTACCTGAAACTTGGCATCTTTTGACCTGTACAAGTGCATCAACACCAGGTGTCATGTCCTGACTAGCTGTCACTTTCAGAATGTCATTTAAGTGCTTGTTTGTGAGCCTTGAACGCATTTTTGTTTTATTGATATTCATCACTGAGAAAATTTGGTCACAAAGGTAGGTTGTCCCAAACATGCACAAAACTTTAGCAGCCAGGGCTGTTAATTTGGGGTACCCTGGTAGTAGATACTGATAAAATCTGTCCAGACCTACAGAGGCAAATTTGCCCTTCAAATCTGCATCACACTGCAAATCAATTATCTCTAGCTGAATTTTGACCGGCAGATCAGAAGCTTTAACTGTGAAAGGTGAGCGAAAAACTGAAAATTCTGTCTCAAGTTCACCAAATACCTGAAAACGTTTCTCAAACTCCCGCAGTAGTCCTGCAATTTTGTCTTTGTACCGTTTCATGTCCGCATCAGGTCTGGTCACACACACATCTCTCAGACAGGGAAATGAGCAGGGTTGCCATTTGCCAGTTGCATCTCCCACAAAGTCAGCTTCAACTTAAATGCATGTATGTTGTCAGAAAACTGTGTGACAACTTTTTTGCAGCCTTGCAACATTTTGTTCAGATTGTTCAAGTGTTCAGTAATATCAACCAAGAATGCAAGGTCCCGTAGCCATTCCTGAGATTGTAATTCCAACACCGGTTTTCCTTTTTTTTCTCCATGAACTGTCCGATTTCCTCTCGTAGATCAAAGAAATGCCTCAGCACAGCGCCTCGGCTTAACCATCTCACTTCAGTGTGGTATGGCAGGCTGTGGGTAATGTTGCTGTCGCTGAGAAGTTTGTCAAACTGACGATGGTTCAGACCTCTGGACCGGATGAAATTTACAGTGCGAACAACCACCTCCATGACGTGGTCCATTTTCAGCGACTTGCAACACAATGCCTCCTGGTGCAAAATACAGTGAAATGTCCAGAAACGATCTCCTCCATTAAGGGCTTGTACTTTGTCTTTGAACTTTGTCGCGGCACCTGCTTTCTTTCCGACCATGGATGGCGCGCCGTCTGTAGCCAGGCTGACAGCGCGGGACCAGTCCACTCCAACTCTGTCCAATGCAGCAACGACAGAGCCGAAAATGTCCTCGGCTGTTGTGGTGTCCATCATTGGCACCAACTCAAGAAACTCTTCAGTAACAGTCAATGTCTCATCAACTCCTCGAATAAATATGGCCAGTTGGGCCACGTCTGTGATGTCAGTGCTCTCGTCAATTGCCACGGAAAATGCAATAAATGACTTGACTCTCTGTTTCAATTGACTGTCTAAATCTGCCGATAGTTCCGAAATCCTCTCTGCTATAGTATTCCTCGTCAGGCTAATATTGGCAAAAGCTTGTCGCTTCTTGGGACATACAAGTTCAGCCGCCTTCATCATGCATCGTTTAACAAAGTCACCGTCGGAATACGGCTTCGATGCTAATGCTATTTCGCTAGCAATTAGGTAGCTGGCTTTTACCGCTGCTTCACTGACTTCTCGGCTCTGGATGAAAGTTGACTGCTGTTTCCTCAGACCCGCCAGCAATTCGTTAATCTTATCTCTTCTCAGTTGTCCTTGCAAGCCGTCATATTTTTCGCTGTGATGAGTCTCGTAGTGGAGTCGAATATTATATTCCTTCAATACCGAAACTTGTTGCAAACACACCAAGCACAAAGGTTTTCCGTGCATCTCTGTAAATAAATAGGACGTGGTCCATTTTTCTTTGAAAATTCTACACTCCTTATCTACTTTTCTCCGTTTGGATAACGACATTTTGGCTAAAGAAGGTGTAGCGGAGAGGTAGAGACCAAGGTATTAACAACGTCGTAACAAGCAGCAGATGGCGCATTGATACCGTCTGCTGTTTTCAGTCTGTCTCAGTGATGCGGCTTGTCTTCTACTCTGATGGAAAGAGTGCGCCCCTTAGCGGATAATCCATGAATTGCAGCGAATTAAAAATATTAATTCCATGTCTTTTATGCATTTTTTCCACTTTCAAATTATCCTGCGGGCCTGATCGAACCTCCTTGGGGGCCGGTTCCGGCCCGCGGGCCGTATGTTTGACACCCCTGCTCTAGAGCATCCCAGACATGCTCAATGGGTGACGTGTCTGGTGAGTATGAAGGGCATTGAAGAACTGAGACGTGTTCAGCTTCCAGGAATTGTGTACAGATCCTTGTGACATGAGGCCATGCATTATCGTGCTGAAACATGAGGTGATGGCAGCAGATGAATGACACTACAATGGGCCTCACGATCTCGTAACGTTATCTATTTGCATTCAAATTGCCATCGATAAAATGCAATTGTGTTCGCTGTCCATAGCTCATGCCTGCCCATACCATAACCCCACCACAGGACACTCTGTTCACAAGGTTGACATCAGTAAACCGCTCCCCTACACAACGCCATACGCGGTACAGACGAAACCGGCATTCATCCATGAACAGGGCACTTCTCCAACGTGCCTGTGGCCATGGAAGGTAAGCATTTGCCCACTGAAGTATGTTATGACGCCAAACTGCAGTCAGGTCAAAAAAGTAGCCACCCTTTGCCTTGATGACAGCTTTGCACACTCTGGCATTCTCTTAACCCACTTCATAAGGTAACCACCTGGAATGCTTTTCCAATGGTATTGGAGGAGTTCCCACACATGCTGAGCACTTGTTGGCTGCTTTTCCTTCAATCTGCTGTCCAACTCATCCCAAAATATCTCAATTGGGTTGAGGTTGGGTGATTGTGGAGGCCAGGTCATCTGATGCAGCACTTCATCACTCTCCTTCTTGGCCATATAGCCCTTACACAACCTGGAGGTGTGTTGGGTCATTTCCCTGTTGAAAAATAACATCATAGTCACACTAAGCGCAATCCAGATGGGATGGGGTACCACTGCAGAATACTGTGGTAGCCATGCTGTTTAAGTGTGTCTTGAAATCTAGCAAAGCATCCCCAAACCATCACACCTCGTCCTCCATGCTTCACAGTGGGAACCACACATGCTAAACTGTGTTTCTTGGCCTAAGCAACTCTCTTCTTATTATTGGTGTCCTTTAGTAGTGGTTTCATTGCAACAATTTGACCGTGAAGGCCTGATTCACAGACTCTGTGAGGCATTTATTTGCGATGGAATCTGAGTTGCAGTTAATTGCCAATTTCTGAGGATGGTAATGAACTTACACAGCAGCAAGTCCTGTGGCGGACCTCATGAGAGCCAGTTCCATCATACCGCTTTTATGTTTTTTGCATTATTTAATTTTTACGGAGTGATTGAACTTCATGTCTTAAAGTAATGATGGTCTGTTGTTTCTCTTAACTTACTTGAGCTGTTCTTGCCATAACATGGACTTGGTCTATTACCAAATAGGGCTATCTTCTGTATTCCTTGTCACAACACAACTAATTGGGTCAAACGCATTAAGAAGGAATACATTCCACAAATTAACTTTTAACAAGGCACACCTGTTAATTGAAATGCATTCCAGGTGACTATTTTGTCAAGCTGGTTGAGAGAATGTCAAGTGTGCGCAAAGCTCTCATCAAGGCAAAGGATGGATACTTTGAAGAATCTGAAATATAACATTTTGACATTTTCACTTAGGGGTGTACTCACTTTTGTTGCCAGCGGTTTAGACATTAATGGCTGTGTATTGAGTTATTTTGAGGGGACAGCAAATGTACACTGTTATACAAGCTGTACACTCCCTACTTTACATTGTAGCAAAGTGTCATTTCTTCAGTGTTGTCACATGAAATATATACTCAAATATTTACAAAAATGTGAGGGGTGTACTCACTTTTGTGATATACTGTATGTAAGTTGCAGGCTGTTGATTGTGGCCTGTGTAATGTTGTCCCACTCCTCTTCAATGTCTGTTGGACATGGCGGGAACTCGAACATGCTGCCATGCATGTTGCTCTAGAGCAGGGGTGTCAAACTCATTTCACATCGTGGGCCACATACGGCCTAGGGAGATGTCAAGTGGGCCGGACCATTAAAATTATACCATACTCTGCTATAAATAACCAAAATATCATGTCTTTCCTTTGTTTTGGTGTAAAGAAGCACAAGAACATTAGGAAAATATTGAAATTTAATGAACTATCCTTTTACAAAACATTTCATGAAACACCTCATATTTCCTTAGACAAATGTGCAATTTACTTTTATCATTCACAAATATGCATTGCAACTGATCCCACTGATTGTACAAAGGCACAAAACTTTAATTGGTACTGAAAAATATAGTAATGCACTTTAAGATTAAATGAGACTTTTAAAGAAAGGAATTTTAAACCACTTACACATACGCATATAAAATCTAAATGTAATCCCTGCGTACACCTTACAAACTAAGGAGAGTGATTTTAAATGTGTAATGAAGAAAGTGTTGCCTGTCCTGTAAATCTGTAAACTTCATACATGAAACATACATACACATACAATACATACTGAAAATTTATGGAGTTGTATGAACAGTAGAATTCCATCACACAACTTTTGTTTTGAAGCTGCTGACTAACATTAAAGTGCACATTTTTTAAATCACCACAGTAAGGATTCATCTTCACAGAGCTGTATTCTTTCAATGCAAACAGTATCTAAGGCAGCATTTTAAAGGTGTTAGTCTAGTCTGGACTTGTATTTGTACCTGAAACTTGGCATCTTTTGACCTGTACAAGTGCATCAACACCAGGTGTCATGTCCTGACTAGCTGTCACTTTCAGAATGTCATTTAAGTGCTTGTTTGTGAGCCTTGAACGCATTTTTGTTTTATTGATATTCATCACTGAGAAAATTTGGTCACAAAGGTAGGTTGTCCCAAACATGCACAAAACTTTAGCAGCCAGGGCTGTTAATTTGGGGTACCCTGGTAGTAGATACTGATAAAATCTGTCCAGACCTACAGAGGCAAATTTGCCCTTCAAATCTGCATCACACTGCAAATCAATTATCTCTAGCTGAATTTTGACCGGCAGATCAGAAGCTTTAACTGTGAAAGGTGAGCGAAAAACTGAAAATTCTGTCTCAAGTTCACCAAATACCTGAAAACGTTTCTCAAACTCCCGCAGTAGTCCTGCAATTTTGTCTTTGTACCGTTTCATGTCCGCATCAGGTCTGGTCACACACACATCTCTCAGACAGGGAAATGAGCAGGGTTGCCATTTGCCAGTTGCATCTCCCACAAAGTCAGCTTCAACTTAAATGCATGTATGTTGTCAGAAAACTGTGTGACAACTTTTTTGCAGCCTTGCAACATTTTGTTCAGATTGTTCAAGTGTTCAGTAATATCAACCAAGAATGCAAGGTCCCGTAGCCATTCCTGAGATTGTAATTCCAACACCGGTTTTCCTTTTTCTCCATGAACTGTCCGATTTCCTCTCGTAGATCAAAGAAATGCCTCAGCACAGCGCCTCGGCTTAACCATCTCACTTCAGTGTGGTATGGCAGGCTGTGGGTAATGTTGCTGTCGCTGAGAAGTTTGTCAAACTGACGATGGTTCAGACCTCTGGACCGGATGAAATTTACAGTGCGAACAACCACCTCCATGACGTGGTCCATTTTCAGCGACTTGCAACACAATGCCTCCTGGTGCAAAATACAGTGAAATGTCCAGAAACGATCTCCTCCATTAAGGGCTTGTACTTTGTCTTTGAACTTTGTCGCGGCACCTGCTTTCTTTCCGACCATGGATGGCGCGCCGTCTGTAGCCAGGCTGACAGCGCGGGACCAGTCCACTCCAACTCTGTCCAATGCAGCAACGACAGAGCCGAAAATGTCCTCGGCTGTTGTGGTGTCCATCATTGGCACCAACTCAAGAAACTCTTCAGTAACAGTCAATGTCTCATCAACTCCTCGAATAAATATGGCCAGTTGGGCCACGTCTGTGATGTCAGTGCTCTCGTCAATTGCCACGGAAAATGCAATAAATGACTTGACTCTCTGTTTCAATTGACTGTCTAAATCTGCCGATAGTTCCGAAATCCTCTCTGCTATAGTATTCCTCGTCAGGCTAATATTGGCAAAAGCTTGTCGCTTCTTGGGACATACAAGTTCAGCCGCCTTCATCATGCATCGTTTAACAAAGTCACCGTCGAATACGGCTTCGATGCTAATGCTATTTCGCTAGCAATTAGGTAGCTGGCTTTTACCGCTGCTTCACTGACTTCTCGGCTCTGGATGAAAGTTGACTGCTGTTTCCTCAGACCCGCCAGCAATTCGTTAATCTTATCTCTTCTCAGTTGTCCTTGCAAGCCGTCATATTTTTCGCTGTGATGAGTCTCGTAGTGGAGTCGAATATTATATTCCTTCAATACCGAAACTTGTTGCAAACACACCAAGCACAAAGGTTTTCCGTGCATCTCTGTAAATAAATAGGACGTGGTCCATTTTTCTTTGAAAATTCTACACTCCTTATCTACTTTTCTCCGTTTGGATAACGACATTTTGGCTAAAGAAGGTGTAGCGGAGAGGTAGAGACCAAGGTATTAACAACGTCGTAACAAGCAGCAGATGGCGCATTGATACCGTCTGCTGTTTTCAGTCTGTCTCAGTGATGCGGCTTGTCTTCTACTCTGATGGAAAGAGTGCGCCCCTTAGCGGATAATCCATGAATTGCAGCGAATTAAAAATATTAATTCCATGTCTTTTATGCATTTTTTCCACTTTCAAATTATCCTGCGGGCCTGATCGAACCTCCTTGGGGGCCGGTTCCGGCCCGCGGGCCGTATGTTTGACACCCCTGCTCTAGAGCATCCCAGACATGCTCAATGGGTGACGTGTCTGGTGAGTATGAAGGGCATTGAAGAACTGAGACGTGTTCAGCTTCCAGGAATTGTGTACAGATCCTTGTGACATGAGGCCATGCATTATCGTGCTGAAACATGAGGTGATGGCAGCAGATGAATGACACTACAATGGGCCTCACGATCTCGTAACGTTATCTATTTGCATTCAAATTGCCATCGATAAAATGCAATTGTGTTCGCTGTCCATAGCTCATGCCTGCCCATACCATAACCCCACCACAGGACACTCTGTTCACAAGGTTGACATCAGTAAACCGCTCCCCTACACAACGCCATACGCGGTACAGACGAAACCGGCATTCATCCATGAACAGGGCACTTCTCCAACGTGCCTGTGGCCATGGAAGGTAAGCATTTGCCCACTGAAGTATGTTATGACGCCAAACTGCAGTCAGGTCAAAAAAGTAGCCTAGTGGTTAGCCTCTAAGGGATCGGTGACCTGTACATGGGATGGTTGAAATAACGAACGCTAATGTGATTAGCATGACTGTTGTAACAGGACATAGACAATTCAATTATTGTTAATCTAACTGCACTGTCCAATTTACAGTATCTATTACAGTGAACAAATACCATGCTATTGTTTGAGGAGAGGGCACAACAACAACAAAAATGATCACGGCAACTGGTTTTAACATTCACCTCTGAATGTAAATAATATACATACACTCAGTAATCTTGCTCAGAGATAAAAATGTAGCATACTTTTGCTTGATACAATCAAATGTTATATTCAAATGTAGGAGCTGGGTCCTAAAGTTTGAATTTCTGAAGTCTCTGGCTCACCCCGCCCGGCCATCTATAAATGTGAAAGTTAGTGTATAAGCAAATGATCCATTATGTATCAATTGACCAATTTGGCACACGTTTGTTTGACAGCAGACGGAACCAGGTTTTCCACTAAGATTTTGGCTGTGCTTACATACATTCTGCTTCTTTTTATCCTGAAAAACCCCCCAGTCCTTGCTGACAAAAAGCATACACATTACATGATACAGCCACCACCAGGCTTGAAAATATGGAATGTGGTGCTGTTGTGGAAATTCAGTACTGAGAGAGATTTGGTCATTTCTTCAAACAATAATATTTTTTATATATTGATTAATTATTGCAATAATGAGGCTGGTTGACCCCCCCACCCTTGAGTGTTGGACCGAGTAACCTAACCTTTACACAAATGCAGTATATTGCTGACACTAACAATATTCAGACATGGTTGGTTCAACCCCCTCATGCAGACCAAGGATAATCAAAAGTCACTCTGGCTTCATCCTGTCGTTATCCGCATGTGGGTTGTTGTCTTAACTCAACCCTGACTTAGATTCCTAGATGCAAGGATGAGTGATTGTTCTACTCCTAAGCTATCTCTAGTAAAACACACTATTGTCTATGTAATGCTGTCTTTAACCCATTTGCCAGCTCAAGCCATCTCCAGTGACCATACACCCAGGTTAGCTTCAGGGAACTAGAGTGGAGACCATAAAAACACAGGCACTGGCAGGACAGAAATGTCTTACTTTTAGATAAATATTCATTGTCAACCATATAAATAATATAAACTAAACCAGATAAACATGTCATTTTTCTATTACAGTACCCAGGGGTGGGTTTTGTTGGATTTGCCCAAAATATAATAATTTGTTGTTATGCAGGTG
>NW_025746009.1:197186-199791 GCF_021184085.1 Oncorhynchus gorbuscha | reverse complement strand
ATCTTCATCCTCACAAATCAAACTGCCACCACGTTACATCTTCATCCTCACAAATCAAACTGCCAGATATACATTACATCTTCATCCTCACAAATCAAACTGCCACCACGTTACATCTTCATCCTCACCAATCAAACTCAAACTGTTACATCTTCATCCTCACAATCAAACTGCCACCACGTTACATCTTCATCCTCACCAATCAAACTGCCAGATTACATCTTCATCCTCACAAATCAAACTGCCACCACGTTACATCTTCATCCTCACAAATCAAACTGCCACCACGTTACATCTTCATCCTCACAAATCAAACTGCCACCACGTTACATCTTCATCAAACTCACCACGTTACATCTTCATCCTCACAAATCAAACTGCCACCACGTTACATCAAACTGCCACCACGTTACATCTTCATCCTCACCAATCAAACTGCCACCATCTTCATCCTCACAAATCAAACTGCCACCACGTTACATCTTCATCCTCACAAATCAAACTGCCAGATATACGCTACATCTTCATCCTCACAAATCAAACTGCCAGATGCCACCACGTTACATCTTCATCCTCACCAATCAAACTGCCACCACGTTACATCTTCATCCTCACCAATCAAACTGCCACCACGTTACATCTTCATCCTCACCAATCAAACTGCCAGATCTTCATCCTCACGTCAAACTACATCTTCATCCCATAATATTGAAGGCAGTGCGATGTTACAGCTGCCGATCGTTAGACATACAGCCAGCAACCACCCAAACTTGACGAAACAGGAAAATGATCCATGAAAACAGGCAGGTAGATGAGTCAGTAGTAGATATCGGTGTTTAATAAGGATGATACATGTCGCTGTACTCTGTTTGAGCTGGTTCAGACAGGCAAAACTGGAAGAAACTAAACAAGGTATTTCCGACCAGTAATCTAGATTTACCCGCCGAGCCAATGCCGATGACTGGTCATCGGTCAACAATCAAGACTAGTAACCGAAAGGTTGCAAGTTCAAATCCCCGAGCTGACAAAGTACAAATCTGTCGTTCTGCCCCTGAACAGGCAGTTAACCCACTGTTCCTAGGCTGTCATTGAAAATAAGAATTTGTTCTTAACTGACTTGCCTAGTTAAATAAAGGTAAAATTTAAAAAAAAATAAAGACGCACAACTTTTAGGTTCTGAAGCATAGGCAAAGGGGATGTTCTCTGCACTGGTACGGCCCTGCCCTGTCCTGTCCTATCCTGTCCTGCCCTGTCCTGCCCTGTCCTGTCCTGTCCTGTCCTGCCCTGTCCTGTCCTGTCCTGTCCTGCCCTGTCCTGTTCTGCCCTGCCCTATCCTGCCCTGTCCTGTCCTGTCCTGTCCTGTCCTGTCCTATCCTATCCTATCCTATCCTGTCCTATCCAATCCTATCCTATCCTGTCCTGTCCAATCCTATCCTATCCTATCCTGTCCTGTCCTGTCCTATCCCGTCCTGTCCTGTCCTATCCTGTCCTGTCCTGGCTTGTCTAGAGACTATAGTCATTTTTTCTCCAACCTAACAACACTTCACTATAGCACTTATCACTGATAACATCTCTTTCACTCTCACTCTCTCACTCACTCACTCACTCACTCACTCACTCACTCACTCACTCACTCACTCACTCACTCACTCACTCACTCACTCACTCACTCACTCACTCACTCACTCACTCACTCACTCACTCACTGTCTCTCACTCACTTCACTCTCTGTCTCTCTTCATTCTCTTTCCAGCTTCAAAATGCTTTCACAGCATCACTCTGAGATCATGTCGTCTCTCTTTCTCCCCCTCCCTCTCCCCCTTCTCCCACTCTCCCCCGCCAGCTCTATTAAAGGGTAACACACACACACACTCACACAGGGTAACAGGAGCCCTATGGTACTATATCAAAAGCCACACACCTTTTATCATCTCAGTCTCCCACTATAACCAGATTACACTGCAAACTGGACACCAGTAAAACCATTACACTGACTCCTGCTTAACCACGTCTACACAACATCCGCACAACACACAAAAACACCTACACACACACAAACACATTTCCTAGCAGCTGGTTTCTCTGGTCAATGTCCTGTATAATCTTCCTGGTTTGTTACTTAAACACTAGGACTGTTGTCTTGATGAACACAGACAGTTGAATGGGTCAGATGTGACCACAGAATGGCAGTCCAAAGCTCTCTGTCTCTCTCCCTCCCTCCCTCACAGTGGAGTTGTGTTGGCAGAGACTGCTACAAGTTAAAGGCCTTCTAGAGAGGCACTCACAAATGTAAACACACACACACAGAGATACACACACACAGATACACACACAGACACAGCTACATGCACAGACAAACACACAGATACACACACAGACACACACTCAAAGTGTTTATAAGAGAGAAAACTACTCTCTTTCAGTCTGCTGGACAATCGGTCCAATTAATTGGTTTGACTTTGAGGGCCACGTGGAGCGAACTGATTGGTCTCTGGGCTCACTGCCGAATGCTGATTGGCTGACGTGCCTGTCTGTACGGCTGTCTGCCCGCCCTGGACCTGGACACTGGCCAATGAGAACACAGAGAGCAAGAGGTTGACCTTGA